>NC_057808.1:460341691-460517260 GCF_018294505.1 Triticum aestivum | reverse complement strand
GGTTTATACTTTTTGTTCTTCGATCTGGGTTCGATCACCAAGCCAAAAGGGATGAGCTTGGTGCATCAGAGAGCACACATGGATGTGTGCCCTTTGTTTGGGTCCTTGAAGTAGGCCTTTTTAGAAGCACAAAGGAGATGTGGAGATTTGGGTTAAACTCTCCATGTGTTTGTACAAACGAAACAGTTATATTGATTGTTGATCACTTATCATCATGCATGTTTTTGCTGGGGGGCTTTCCTTCCGGTTTCCCCTTGGCATGTGCTTTTGTATTCAAGTTGTCATAGTCACTTTATCATCAACGCAATTATGTTGGTTGTTGTTTGTGAGCACCACTTGTTTATGCGTTCTCAGTTCGAGTCCAATGATGTTAAGGTGCGGTGGACAGTGGTATATGCGACGATCGAGCATTTCGACAATGTTTTGATCTGCTGTATATGGTACAACCAAATTGGATGGATCTTCCACTTGTTTAGCTAAGACTGCAAACACAGATGCAAAACATTTGGTTTCTTTTGTATCACTGCAACATTTTAGGGCATCTTTGATCGAAGGAATTGCAAACATATTGTGTATGATTTCAATATGCTTAGAGAAATTGATAGATTGGATAAGAAACCTTTTGGATATCACCTACAGATTGATATGTAGGACTAGAAACCTGATACGTAGATGTTACTTGTGAGCCACCTCTCATCCGATACCAAATCGAAATTTCCATTCGAGAGTTCATATGCTATGTAAAAAAACGCCATAGTGCCAATTCCGTTCCGACATGGTTTTCAATCCTGTTAAGATTCTAGAGTTTCTAACATCACATTCACATTCCTGTGTTTTAGAATCTTGCGAACCGTGGAGGCTCTTTTGAATCTTAGACCTAATGACACTAGTTCCATCCGAATCTTTAGCCATGTTACCAGAGACGTTGACTTGAAACGGGACCATGTGCCGCTGATGAGATCAAAATTCGATCGCGGCCTCATTCATGGCCGATTACTCGATCCAAAATACCTATTGTAGACAGCAGCTCAGTCAAACGAGAGAGAGAGAGAGAGAGAGAGATTCACAAGACTGGTCAAGCGAGTAACACACACGGCCCATGCAAACCGGCCTGCATTTTGCTGTCAACACATGCGCCGGTCGATCCGTGGGCGGACAGCGCGCATGTGGTGCACATGAGCGCTGGATCCAAGCGTCCACGCCACCGGCATCGATCAATAAATCGAGTGAGGTCTTCATCTTCTTCTTCTTCTTTCTTTTTTGCCGAAGGAAAGAGTAAGCTCTTTATCCCACTTCTCAAGAGAAAATTACATAAACTGGCTGCAACCATCTTTATAGAAGCATAAAAGAAATCGAAGCCACCCTTTGTGCCTTCTGGGATGGTCTTTATGGCCTTTTCTCCCTATTTTTTTACCGGAAAGATTGGGGTCTTCATCCACATCCCAAGACCAAATTAGCCATCTTAATTTTATTAAGAATTTAAGATACAGGAGAAAACGAAGTCAGTACACCCCCCTTGTGCCTTCTGGGATGGTGCGATGGCTTGGCTGCTGGAGTGGATGGTGCCTGGAGAAACGGTAGGCACGTGTGCCCTTCATCAGAAAAGAGAGAGGAAGAGAATAGCCGTCTGGTCGACAAAATTTTCGGTGCAAATCATCACTGTCTGGTCGACATATTTTTCGGTGCAAATCTGGCCAGCAGCATCAGAGTATCGACGTGTATCCTGCTGGTTCGATGTGCGCCCCTCAACAGTGAGATACATATTCCTAGCACAAGTTGCAATATTCGGGGACAGATTCGGCAAACTCTTGTTAGCCATCTGATTGGACGGGACTCTTACTGCTGGAACGCATCAACTGATGTGCGGACGATCGAGCTTCTCGTACATAGTCATGTTCACAATTTGTCACTACCACCGACGTAGAACACATGGACTAATAATAAAGCTTCCGGAGCCTACCTATGTACAACAAAAACCGAGACGCGCCGATGACATGGCGCAACTAACGCACCTTTCTAGTACATGATACGATGCTGGAGCTGGATGCTTGGGGGATCAGAAGCTTCCTCCCACCTATGGCAGAGCTTAGTCGCTGGCATCAGATGTCATGAAGTCGTCGGCGTACATGTAGGAGACTGGTTTCCTCTGCTTGTCCTGCAGGGAACCCATCCTCGAGTCCAAGACCGCCAGCTGGGAGACGACCCAGTTGGGGTTGTTCCTCCCCTCGACCCACAGCGCTTCGCCGGTGCTCTTGTGCTTGAAGTCTGGATACCTTGGGTTCTTCTGCTGACACGCACGTAAAATCATTAGTCATCATTGTATGGGTTAGGGGGAGGGGGCATATATTTCTTCAGAGAATACGTATGATGGCCAAATCATTGGTGCAAGCAAATGAATACAAGAATGAAAATGCAACCAGCTGCTATATGATAAAGCTTGTGGGGTGGAGGCTAGGAAAGGAAGATGGCATGAATTTCACAACCTAACATGATGAATCATTTTTGCAAGTTATTATGAGGAAAAGAAAAGTCAGAGCTATTTGGAGATTCTAATTATATAATTAGACCAAACTAAAACTAGTCGCTGTCCAATGCAATACAATATCTTGTAGCATGGAGAGGGGAAACTAATAAATTATGAACTACATGTAAATTGGGAGAAAAGGATAAAAAAAACAATCCACATGAAATTTCTACTTTGTTACTCCTAATGCCAGTAGAGGAGAGAGAATATATGGCGGGGATCCAAGTGAGTGGAGATAAGAACAGGAGGAAGACAACCCATCCACCGGGTCACATCATTTTGTTTATCTCATCAGTGATCATAATCTTTCTCCTCTCTCAGTCCAATAGCTCCCTTGGCTAGCTCAATGCTAGCGTACATGACCGGATCTCATCCTTTCCTTCTCTCATGTCCAGCGATCAGTGAACAGAGCTATTGACGTGGCAGCAACCACAGCAGTGCACCAACAGCAATAGCTTCAGCAATGAAGAGGTGCAACAGCAGTGGTGATAGCTAAGACGAAAAGCAATGGTGGCAGCTCACAGTCCTCCCCTCTGGCCCATGCCCCCTGGATTTATGGGTCTTGTTCCCCAGCAAATTATATCGCTGGCGAACCCTAAAGCACATCGAACAAAACTATATCACAGTTTGACCACACATTTGAAAAGTATGGTGTACTATACATATCATGGCAACCAAGGTTTTTTAGGCAGCAGCCATAACGTGATCAACCACCGCCTTGCCACTTAAGCTCCTAAGGCAGAAGAAATGCTAGGACGCTGCCAGGGCACCTTACAGCCTAAGCAGTGTCTAAGTGTCGCCTTATGGAAACCTTAAAAACATGGATGGTGATGAATCACATTTTACTTCCATTTGTTATTGATCTTTTTCCAAATTCAAGATGAATGACTTTGACAATTCTCTGTGAGCATATAACACTGAACCATAGTTTTTAAGGCGGTAAGGCAAGGTGAGGCCCCTAAGACCTGCCTTAACATTTAAACAGTTAAGGCGTGGCAAGGCGGTGCCTTAGATATTACAGGAACAGAACAGTGGGTACATGCTCCCTCCGTCCCAAAATAAGTGTCGTTGATTAAGTATAACTTTTGTACTAAATCAGCGACACTTATTTTGGGACGGAGGGAGTATATTACAATGAAAAATAGAAAGAATGAACAATGGCCCTTTAGTTATGCACTTCCCCATGGCCCAAAAGCCCAAGTAGTAGCACTATACTCCTCCTATGGCCTAATTCCGCTGTCCCTCCGTTCTCCCTCAGCACAACCACCACACATCTTCTGCTCCCTTTCCTCCTCATACAAGCACATAACCCTCACACTCATCCATTCTCCTCACAACCCCACCCTTGACCCTTCTCCCTCACTGCAACCACTATTCATCCTCACAAGAACAGCAGATTTGATCGAGGAGGGGAAGGTGACTGGAAGCACACACAACGACAGGACACTCGCCGGAGTGCAGGAGGTGGCAGGATCGTCATTTCCAAGCCCCAGGGTCAGCCACATCGAGGAACATGAAGCGGGAGAGACCCCTGGAGGCGGCAGACACTTCAATGAGGCCGCCATACGCTAGATGTCTAAGGCAGAGGCAACACCTTACCACCCTAGGGCACCTCAGCACTGAAGCAACACTTAGGCGGTGCCTTATAATCATGACTGACACAAGTGATAAGGCATAACCCATTAAAATTCGATTGCACAGCAATATTACCACAGTACTTATGTTAATTAAGTTGGCACAGAATATATAAGGCGTGCAGAACACTAAGGAGGGGGGCGGGCACTCTTCTCAAATTTCGGAAGCCATGCCCAGTCTTCTTGTCCGAAGGGAAAGACAAGCCCTGATTCTTGGTACAAATGAAAAAATAACATTAAAGAGACCTTTTATTTTATTTTAAGTTTCTCGGCTACATACGGCATCTTGCCGGGTTTTTTCCATGTTGGCTACACTCCAATACTCCTCTCTGGCTCTCAACTATTTCAGCATTTCTTTGGTGGTTTAAGATGTTTAGGGCCCCTTTGGTTCGCAGGATTCTAAAAGCACAGGAATAGGATAGGAATGCATGTGCAAAACAAAGGACTGGTAAACAGAAATTATGTCAACTTGAGCGTTCGGTTCACACTTCACGGGAATTGGAAAAACATAAACTCCTGATAAAAATAGTCAAATTAACGTCAAATCACATGCAATGTATAGTTAGAATGTTACTATGCCACTAAGGTTCGCAGGCTTCTTTGGATTGTAGGAATTTAGAAATGTAGGAATAGGAAATAAAGGTAGGAATGAGATGTCATGTACTATGAACTCCTACAGGATTTCAAAACACATGAATTTTATGCGTCTTTGAATGATGTACAGGAAATGAACACAGGAATTTTACAGGATTTAGGAGAGAGTGGAGAGAGATAGGGTGTAAGTGCATTGGACTTCTCAAAGGAAAAATAAAATGAGGTTTGAGCTTATGTTTAGATTCCTATGGAATGGAGGGTATCTAGCAAGCACCTATACAGCAGAAACTGCCAACTAGCCGTCCCAGGCGGGATACGGCGACATGCCACGATACACCAGGATACACGTATCCTGCAGTATCCCATGATTCCGATATTAAAAAAAGAAGGAAATACCCGCTGTATCCCCGATATGGTTGTTGAGCCGCGTGGGTCGGGTGGGGTTGGCGGGGATTGGAGTGGTTTGGCCAGTTTAATCCCTGAGAATCAAATGGGCTGATAGGGTTTTCTGGGGATTTTGGGCCCTGCAAGGATATTCCCCTGTAATCCTCTTCAAACCTCTTCCATCAAACGAGGCCTTAATGGGGGTAGTATTCTGATATTATCTCAATTTCTCATTAAATTTTGTGTCTTAACTCTATATTACATGGCATATTTTTCGTTTTATTTTATATATACTCGCCGTATCCCCGAATGGCTGTTTTTGGAAAATGCTGTATCCCGCGTCCCCGTATGCGTATCACCGTGTTGCCGTCTCCGTGTTGGTGCTTTTTAGGAGGTTATAGGACTGGATTCCATAGTAATTTGGTAAACCCATTCCTATGAGATCCAAAGGGCTTGGAAAAATTCATATGGATTGGAATCCTCCAAAATTCCTATGAAATTCCTTCAATCAAAATAGGGCCTTAACAGCGTACTCCATGTTTTGCGCTCAGTCATTTGCTATTGGATAAACACTCCTAAAATGTGTAGGTGGTTTACATACAAAGACAGACATTAACACAGAGAAAACAATATACGTCAATGCATCTAAAATTCTAAATGCCCCAAAAAGGAATAAAAGAAGGAGATGTCACCTTATCTTTCCTGTTATCCCACCAGTCAAGAGGATTAGCGAAGAATGCTTGCCACAGTGCTTCAGTTGAACGAGAGGAGGAACTCATGTAATCTCCCTTTTTATTCTCAGTTGAACCAGAGGTAGAATCATTACCAACATAATCTCCATGCTTTCCACCTTTAATTCACAACCAAGTGTCAACCTTTACTATTTTCAATATATTTTCTTACATCAATATACAGCTACCTAGCATCCAGTTATGTGTATCACTGGACTAGAGCCTCTTAAGAATTAAGACCGGGCTATATATATACAGGAAAGATGTTGTTTCGAACCAAAAATACCCGGTTGAAAATATCCATGAAACTTGATGCAACTCGGTGCGCAAATGTCTGACAATCAAGCAAGAAAGAGTACTTATCTTGTGTTGCAAATTTTGGCACTAAAACCCATGATAAATTTGGCTACATGAGATAACTTCTCACAACCTTCCCTGCAATCTTTCAAAAGTAACTTGCTATCTTCTAAAAGGTGCACAGGGTAACACTTTAAATACAGACCTTAAATAAAGGGGCCTATCACACATGACTTTGAAGACTACAGAACAATATCCAAGCCCCAGAATGATTAGACATTGAACATAGCCAGTTTGAAGGAAATGTGAGCAATACAAAATGCAAACAATTACAGTACTGCTGTCTAATGAAAGTAAATATCGCAAACAGACAAATAAATAACCATAAGACAGAAGTATAAACAAGTGAGAAGAGAAGCAGTAGTTTTACAATACGAAATGAAGATATAAGTAAGCCAGCTCGAGTTAAATCCATACCATCCTGGCTTGACTCTGAATATAACCGCACAGGTTGGAAGGACTCAATGAAGTTGAACTGTTGAACGACAACCTGCAAAAATATATGATACTGTTCATAACCACGAGAAAGAGCAGTGATGACAACAGCATGAAAAGAAAACATGTTAAGTCAATTACAAATTATTTGCAGAGATGTACCTTGTAGTAAACCTGCCGCTTCTCAGGCCCCTCCTCAACAGTATCTGATACAAGCCGTCCAGAAACAAATATTCGGTCTCCTTGTTTTACATGCTCAGAGGCCATAACAGCCAAGTCGTCCCAAAATGCAAGAGTTACCCTACAAGCACCGCCCCATTAAACACTTATGAATACTAATTCATATTAAAGAATGTAATGGACAATCATCTAATACATTATTTAACATGTGACGAGAAGACGATATAGCATGACTGCATGACTTACATAGCAACAAAGAGGTATGGTTCCTAATTTTGCTTGAGCCATGCAAAAAACTTTAGTTTTGGGTTAGCAAACTCATTAGACAAAGGGAAACAATTATTGCATAATGCAAAGTGGAGTTTCAGGCTTAACTAACATGTTAATCATACTCTTGACTTCATGCTTAATCTGGACCTTGCTCTCAGTTTCATGCTTAATCTGTGAATGATTCTTGCAGAAGATGTCCACAGCACATTAGTTGATAACATATTTCTGAATCTTGGTGCATAACTCTTATAGCTAGCTAATAACCCCAAGGAAGAAGCATACTTCAACTTTTCCTGCCCCGACTAAAGTCCCTTTAAACTGAGGCATCAATCTATGGCAAGGAACCGCACATAGCGCATGTTTGTTCTATTAGTAATTTGTAACATCTCCATATCTACATCAGCACTAAATTGCTCCCCTCTGCATAGTGCCGAACATTTGGCGGCATCCATGAACAACCATGCTAGTTACACTAATAAACACGGCCAAACACGTTAACGGCATCCACTCGAGCTGTAATCACGAGCTAGCACAGCTCAGGCTCAGCCAATGCCGAAATTATTTACCAGGTGGTCTCGGTGGCCGACTTCCAGACGGCAATGCGCCCCCGCGCGACGGAGGCGCCGCTGGGGAGCTGGCGCAGCTCGATGTCGGTGCCCACCGTCCCTATGAGCCGCACCGAGTTGCAGAGCTCCCTGCTCCACGGGATCTCGTCCGGCCGCTGCGTCGTCGGAGCCGCCTGCTGCGGCGCGGCGGCATCGCCGTAGCCGGCCGAGCAGCGGAGGCGGCCGCTCCGCGAGAGCAGCGGCGGCAGGCGGAGATGGGAGGAGCCGAGGAGGAGACCGCGGCGGCGGCTGGGGCTTGGGCTGGGGCTCAAGGTAGGGTTTAGGGTTTTGAGCGGGGACGCGACGGCGAGGAGAGCCATGGCGATAATTTCGGATTTTGCTTTCCTTCTCACTCTCGAGAGTGTGGCCTCGCGAGTTTATTGCCGGGGGAAAGTTGCCCCCGCTTCTTCTTTCTCTGCTGCTGGGGCCCAAAACGTTCGGCTATAGTGTCTGACAATGCGGGCCCACCCTCTAGTGTCTCAGACTAAAATTCTGGCACATCCTCACTACCACAAATCCAACTGGGCTAGCAATGTCAGGCACAATTCTTCACAGCTCTATTCCAAACTGATGTACCAATACTCCATAATTTCGACAGGAAAAACAGCAGAGATGTACAAAAGTAACCTCATACATTGATGTACACAATTAAACTCATACATTAGCAACATGGTATTTCAGGGGGGACACATTTTCGCCGGTTACAAACAATATTGCTGCATGGCCTGCAAGAAGAACAAAAACAGGGAGCAATGTGCTAGAACATCACGATGTTTTTACATACACAACTTTACTCTTCTAGTTCGCGATGGTTGGCCTGGTCCTCATGTGCTCTCTTTCCTACTCGATGCCTCTAGCTCCTTTTTCTCTTCATCATCGCTGCTGCTGACCGCGGTGGGGGTTGTGGGTGGAGGCTGGTCGCCGCCTTCCTCAGGTTCTTTCTTCAGTTCTGTTTCGAATTCCTTGGCTGCCTGAGAATGGATTTAGATAGACAGACAGGTAAGGAAACAAGTCGTAAACTGGAATTGAATGGTCTGCCTACAGAGAAGTGTATAATAGTTATATCACTTGACAGGTAAGGAAATCAAGTGTGTGCAGTGCAGACCTTCTGCCTAGCCATGTATTTAGCATAACTCTCTATTTCTCTCCAATATGTCTCCCATATCCCCATTGCTTCACGGGCAAATGAAAAGCGCACTAGAGTCGACCCCAGATCCGAGACTCACACTCATGCTGGCCCATGCATCAGCAAGTGCAAGCACAAATCAGCATGGTTGCACAAACTAAAAGGAATGGGACAACCACGCATACGCATTGTGAAGCAAACGACAGCATGAACAGAGACCAATATCATCTACTAAGGCATATATGCATATGTATCCACCGACTGAATTCCTTGATAACTTAATCTGATAACTGCAAACCGTGCAGACAAGCTCAAGCTTGCCTGTTGGCACAATCAAAATGGACATAGTGATCAAGCTAAGCTTCAAATATTCCCAAACTACCCCGTCTTAATCGATAAGTTTCTCACATCAACCCATATTCCCTGATTGACATGCTTATGCCCAATGAAAATGCTAGAGCTAGTTCAGTTCATGTTAAAATGATTGAAAGGACAGAACACATACATGGAAACCCACTCACGGTTACATTTGAAAGTAATATAGCACGGAAGCTACCACGAATACCCATTTACAGTTTATACAATAAATAAAGTGCTCCTATATCAATATCAGATAGCAGCACATGAATAGTGCCAAAATCCTACCTCAGCCAATAGGCACAAAGCATGTCCCATATTCCCATAAGCTCAAATATTTCAGTGATTTAACTACCTGAATTAGGCATCTAGAAGTCGAGTACTGGTTTTTCAGTTGCCTTTCCTTACACGACTTTGCTATACTGTCAGTGCCAGGGTTTCATCCAATTTCGCTATTTTACAGACGGATACACGCTATCTTTACTAATTTAGGGTCCAATTCCGTACCTGCTGGAAGCTCTTGACGGTCTTGCCGACGCTGCGGCCGATCTCGGGGAGCTGCTTCGGCCCGAACAGCAGCGCGGCGACGCCGGCGATGACGACCATCTCCGGCACGCCGAGCCCGAACAGGCACTTGCACCCGAGCGCGCCGCCCCCCGCCCCCGTCCGCCTGGGCCGCGCGGCCACCGCCACGGAAGCCGCCGCCACGGCGAGCCCGCTGCCCGCGGCGAAGGAGGACGCCCTCGAGGAGAGCCCGGCTGCGGCGAGGCGCGCTCGGTACGCCGTGCTCCTCGCCGGCGGTGGCGCTCGGGAGGAGGAGTAGGTCGCGACTGGAGCAATCACCATGGCTGCCGCTCGCTCGCCGGAGTGATAGGAAATGGGAGGAGTCGCGGAGATTTTTCTGATGGGATAGCGTTCTGTGGTTTCTGCGTTAGCACGTGCTTGTCTCGTGCCTCGACGATTGTTCGATGCACATGGGCCGTCATATGGTCCGGCCCATATGATTGGGCCACTGACAATGGCTATAATTGTTTTGTGCGAGCAGGCGAGAAATAAACATCACTGATTTTCTGCTGCAAAAAGAAGAACATCACTGATCTTCTGGGTTTCTTTTCTTTTTTGCGGGAAAAACTTCCAATCTATTCATCTTCAATCATGGTAGTACAACGAACACTAGAAATAATAAAAATTACATCCAAATCCGTAGACCACCTAGCGACGACTACAAGCACTAAAGCGAGCCGAAGGCGCGCCACTGCCATCGCCCCTCCCTCATTGGAGCCGGGCAAACTTTGTTGTAGTAGACAGTCAGGAAGTCGTCGTGCTAAGGCCCCATAGAACCAACGCACCTGAACAGCAACCGCCGTAGATGAAGAGTGTAGATTAAAAGGATCCAACCTGAAGACACACGAACGAAGACGAACGACGAACAGATCCGAGCAAATCCACCAAAGACAGATCAGCCGGAGACACAACTCCACACGCCCACCAATGATGCTGGACGCATCACCGGAACGGGGGCTAGGCGGGGAGACCTTTATTCCATCTTCAGGGAGCCGCCGCCGTCTCGCCTTCCTGAGCAGGACACAAACCCTAACAAAACTCGAAAAAAGATCTAAAAACGGAGCCCTCCCACCGGCAAGGGGCGAGATCCGCTCCGCCTCCATGGCCCTAAGGCCATCGGAGACGGGACGGACCGGCGCCGGCGCTGGCGGGAGGCAGAGTACCCTAGCTTTTTGGAGGGGCGGCTGGCTAGGTCAAAGAGGCCGCTGTCTCGCAATAGCCGGCTAACCATTAGGATTGATCTTCTGGGTTTCAGTCCAATGGCTATCTCTGATCAGATACCCAACATTTGTGCAATTGTTCTTTCCCCTAAAACCAACGCTGCAACTGTTCTTCTGTGATTGGGATGACTACATCCTCTTGCAGTTTTTTTTAAGTAAGGTGCTCACAAAAAATGTTGCATGTGCAGAGTAGGGCATTTTGGAGGACGAGCTCCATGGCACTTTTTTTTTGAAAAAATTGAGTATCATATTTTTAAGATTCAAAAAATCTGAAAAAAATAACACGCGTTTATATTGATGTGTTTTACATGTGTGTAAAGTCTACATTATGGTGACAACTACACAAAAAGACAAATTTGCGCATTTTTATAGTGAACAGTGTGTGTACTGTCCACCATTTTAAAATCATGATTTTCTCCTTTTTTGTGTAGCTGTCACCATAATGTGTTTCATCTTCAAATTTTACACACATGTACTATACATCAATATGAACGCATGTGAATTCTTAGAATTTTTTTTAACTTCAAATGAGATTTTCAAGGGTGGTGATGATCCAATGGTCTTGAAGAGCTCCAACCAGTCTTGGTGGCATTGTTGAACTATCTTTTCAGCTCTCGTCGACCTCATTCTAATGCTTATGTCTTCTGTGTGATATGTGTTGCGGGAGGCGGCGGTGTTCGTGGTTTGTTTTCTTGGTGCGTGCATGGCGTTTTGGAAACCTGGCAATCTATCCAGTGTTCATGCGGGCTCTCGGCTGAGTGGTTCTGCCTTGCCGGCAGTGCAACACCCTTCGATCCTGGGCGAGAGGGGAGAGGCTTTCTTCAGTCGTGTAGATATATGCCACTTTGACAACATCTCGCCGACTGGGAGCAAATAAAGGTGAGATCTTTCTCCGATGGCCTCTCTCCCTTTGGGATACCGCCTTTCCGCTCTGGTGTAGTCAGCAGGGTGAACAAGGCCTTGACATTGTATCTATTTTGCTTCCTTGTGTTGTTCTCTATGAGTAGTTGTTTCCTCGACACTATTGTGGCTGTTTTTTTTAATGTCGATATGGTGGTTTTTTGTATAAACATGTCTATATGATGTTAGTCGCTGCAATTCCTGATTGGTTGTTGGCTTTATAGTTTATATTAACATAAAGTCGGGTTCATCTCGAGCCTTCATTTAAAAGGTATACTTCATCTATTCATAAATATAAGGTGTTTTAATTTTTTGTGAATTGAATGGATATATACATGTTTTAGTGTGTTTTTTCACTTAGTTTGGTCCGAATGCAGTCTTGTTGAAATATGTAAAAATCCTATATTTGTCAATGGAGAGAGTAATTTATCAGGTGCAGACGTGCCAAACTGTTGTGGAATATATGCCGTCGTACGTGTTCATCATCGCCACCAATCCTCTCCATTTTCCTCTCCGCTGACGGTAGTAGTACTCATGACGATAGGCCTACCAAGAAAAAGATGAAAAGAACAGAAGATTGTTTTGGCTTCTCTTTGTAATGTCTGTCGATTCAGAATTGGCAGCAGATTGTCAAACACCAACTTCAGTATGCATGCGCCTCTCTATTCGCTCATGCTGCAGCTGCTCCATTGCACCTATTTTCTTCTCATGGCCTTGTCGGCCAGCACACATACTCAAATGCTATACCTCGTTCTCCCTTTTCACCAGTTTAGACCGGAGAGCTTGCAGACTATAGTGGAACCGGATCCTCTAACATAGAGAAGGAAAGTCATGGTACTACAGTGTTAGCCTAGTGTAAAATGAAGAAGGAAAGTTAGAGAAGGTTAGTAGGTAGTTAGCAGGTTATTTACTATTGTGTTTAAAACTAATTTTATTTCACCATCAATTTATTTGTGTGTAGTTACTATATAAATGTACACAGTAGATCATCAATTTGCAAATTAATTTGAATCATTTAAACCTTAATCATATGAATAGAAAGAAGGGAAGTTAGGGTACTGTAACTTCTCTAACTTCCCTTCTCAATGTTAGAGGATCCTGTTCCGACTACAGTAGCTTCAGAGAATAAACTACTGTAGGAGATAAGCTGGCATTGCAAGTTACTTATAGTTTTGTCCCTGAGCTACTGTCAAGTACCTTAATTCCAGGATGCCCATGTCAAGGTCTCTCCTTTTTCGCCCGCTGATATCTGACCCACTCGCTTTCGTCGACATCGATCAACTCATAGGCTTTCTGAACCTGTTTTGACTTCTCATTCACTACTGCCCACTGACACCGGCAATAGGTTTACCATTGATGCTAATCACTTGACACAAATTAGGAGTTCCTGAAACTAGAATGTGCGCGCAAATCACTTAACAGAAATTAGGAGTTTGGGAAACTAGAATGTGCGTGCTAATCACTTAACATAAATCACCAATTATACTTCTAAACAGGATCATGCATAAAAACCTTTAGTGTCCATTTCCAGTTCTGATATTCAGGCATTTCCATAGCGTATACGAGCCAGTTATTGGAATCGATTGCTTCTGTTTGACCACGACTCCCACTGCTTTTACCGAGATTTTGCTCAAAAAAATAAACTGCTTTTACCGAGATGCTTACTCGTCGACAGGTTCCAATCATCCTGCCAACCTTGTGCGGCATGAAAAGCGATCACGGCATATTCTTCAGCAAGGCAAATTCATTGGCGCTTCAAACGGACGGACGCAGATGACTCTTCCATATCTGGGCAATCATCAGGCCACCACTGAAGGACAGACATGGAAAACGACCAGCACAACAAACAAGAACGCGCTGAGATATTGTTGCGAGGTAAGACAGGGAATTCGTTCCTTGGTCCTTTTCAATTTCCAAATCCTGAAAACAATTACAGTAGTCATTAATGGGTAAGCAGCTATGTGTGCATAATTCGTAGGGACAGTTGCAGGCAGCAGAGCTGCAGTTTTCTTATGGTTCAGACGTTCAGCGGAGTAGAGTACCTGCCAGGGAAGAAGAGTTTATTGTGCTCGAATGAAACACCTTGTAGCAGCTGTCCTGGCACTAATTTATTGGCACTAATTGTCTTTGGAAAGCCCTCAGGTCTGCATTATGCATGTGGAGTTTTTAAAGGAAAGAAGTAGGCTACCTTCCAGAGAGTTCAGACAATGTTGCAACCTGAATCATGTCGCCTATGGGCTAAGGCTACCATGTAGTACCATTAGATTCAAGCCTTCAAGTTGAAGTAAGCATCACAAATCATGGTTCAACTAACAACCTAGCATCTCCTTGCAAAGCAAACATCACTTTGATTGAATGGACTAACAACCAAGGACAAAAATTATGTCATTGTGTTAATTTAGGTTCCAATTTGGTACATGCAGTGACACAATTACCAGGCAAGGTTATTATCATTAGATTCAGACCTTCAGGCTAGCACCACAAAGACACAGAATCTAGATTCATTCGCACAAAATTTCTAATCACAAGCATCAAAATCAGAGTGAATGAACTAATAACAAATCTACCCCCTTCAATCTGCCACAAAGTCCTAGTTAGCTCTTTCTGGCATCAGATCATACATGTACATCCCCCAACTCCTCCTCACAATTCCTCGCAGCCATGCCACGCCATGACCACCTCCCCAAGCTCCGTCCTGAGCTCGTCCCATCCGAACGCCTGGACCTCCTCGTCGTCGCCTGCTTCCAGCCGAAGCTCGACGAGCATCAGGGGCGGCGCCACCTCCGACATCTCCATGGACATGGCCACGAGCCCCGACAGGCCGCCTAGTGGCAGCCGCTCTACTCCTTTCTTGCCCACCATGAAGTAACCGAGCTTTGCACCCGAGTGCCCGAGCTGCTCGACCATCTGCTCCGGCGTCGCCGTCGTCATGAACCGCTTCTCCCGGCTCCGCCGGTTCTCGCCGAAGAGTCCCGACAGGTCGAGCCCCGGCGACATGCTTATGATGTCGAACGCGTTGAGCGTCGGCGGGGCCTGGAACAGGAGGTCGCGCTCCGGCGCGCCGCCGAGGAGGCTGCCGAGCTGCGAGTCGAGGCTGAGCGACCGTTTGAACCACGGGTGGCTGGAGAGCTCGGCGACCGTGAGGCGGGTGGCTGGGTTGGGGTCGAGCAGGCGGCTCACGAGGCGGCGCGCCGGCTGGGACACCCACTCCGGGAGCGTGTACTCGCGGCGGTGCGCCTTCCTGCACATCTCGGCGATGTTGGAGTCGTCGAACGGCAGGCGGCCGGCGAGGAGGACGTAGAGGATGACGCCGCAGGACCATGCGTCGGCCTTGACGCCGTCGTAGGCCTTGCGGCGGAGCACCTCGGGCGCGGCGAAGGCGGGCGTCCCACAGGCGGTGTGCAGGCGTCCGTCGTCGCGGTGGGACTCCGGGAGCGCGGCGAGGCCGAAGTCGCAGACCTTGAGGTTGCCGTCGGCGTCGATGAGGACGTTCTGCGGCTTGACGTCGCGGTGGGAGACGCCGCGCGCGTGGCAGTAGATGAGCGCGGAGACGAGCTGGAGGAAGACGCGGCGCGCGGCGTGCTCGGGGAGGCGGCGCTTGGGGAGCGAGGCGAGCCTGGAGAGCAGGTCGCCGCCGGGGGCGAGCTCCATGACGAGGTAGACCTTGGAGCGCGTGGCGAGCACCTCGTGGAGGCGCAGCACGTTGGGGTGGCGGAGGCGGCGCATGGCGGAGACCTCGCCGAGCACGCGCGCGTCCATGCCGGCCGTGGCGGCCAGCTCCGGCTTGTCGAGCACCTTGATGGCCACGGCCTCGCCGCCGACGAGGGAGCGCGCGTGGTAGACCTTGGCGAAGGTGCCGCGGCCGAGGAGGCGGCCGAGCTCGTACTTGCCGAGCAGCGGGGCGGCGTGCTTGCCTGCCTTGCTCTTGGCGACGGCCATGGGCGGCGGCGACACCGAGGCGAGAGCGGGCGGGATGCTCTGGTTGGCGGGCTACGCGGTGGTGCTGTGGTTTACAGGGGGCGTCGGTATATATTGGGGCGACTGTGGTTGGGCTCCTCACGTTGTTTATGCCCCAGTGGCCTCTCTGTTTTTGTCTCTAAGCTTTTTGTATTAGTGCTGGCAGAAGAGTGTTACTTCTCGTGGAGTATTCGCTTCGGAGAAACAAATGGTAATTGGAGCGTAGAAATTGCATGATATTCGTTTTGTTAAATTAAGCATAATAAAAGTAGATCTTCTTCATTGGCAGGAAGATATGGTCCGGCTGAAGCTGAACTTCGCATGTCACGGCGAGGACTGAGCTGTCACTGTGCTTTCACATGGATATTACATCTACGTGTGATAAAAATCCTTTATAAATATCAAGTGTAAAATATAATAGTACATGCCAAAATCGTTTAAAAAAATATCTCCACCAAGTTGTCTTTTCCCTCATCAAGTGCAGATTTTCATTTTGTACTTTCTTTCTAGTATTTTGATTTTTGTAAACATACTATAGTAAATCTTGCTCTGGAATTAAACGCAGAATCATCGGTTTGTGTCTTGTCTACGGACATAAATAAAGGCGCACGTCTGACAAATAATTTAAGTAACCTCCGCTAATTCTTCTAAAAAGACGTCCGATAAAAACAGCTTTATTTAGAAAAAAAAAAAGCAAGTAACTGACATTTATTTTCTTTTGGAAATGGAGTGTTGCTAAAAAGATCTACTCACTGTAAAGGCTACCGGCCGATGCAAAAATTTGTTGGTTTGTGGGGAGGGGAGGTGCTCCCGTCCCTGCTGGTGTCATTCAATTTGCACGTATATCGGCATGTCGGCCCTTGCTATTGCCGGGGGGCGGGGGCCAAGAGAAAGGCAGCAGCAGCTATAGCTGGTGGGGCTGGGTCCCAGAGCGTAGGAGGGAATCATCCCCATGCACCGCGAAGCTGGGCTTTGCTGTGCTGTTGTATCGCTTTGTTACTTGCCCACCTAGACCCCAGTGGACGCGGAGAGGAAGGGGCGCAGAAATATCAGGAGATCCACGCTGAGGTGAGGCAAACTTTTCCGCGAAAGGGGACGGCTAGGGGAGATCTACCGCCGTGTGGCCGCGCGGCTGGTTCCAGTCGCGCTCCAGCGCGGTGCACTGGCTAGCCGTCTGGCGTACACCAGAGGTCAACAGCGGCCGTGTTCCCGTCGCCTGCGGCAGCCGGAACCTTTACGATTGGAACATCTCTGGCGTGGCTCTATCCAGCCACCTGAGATAGATGGACGCAGCTCCTCGTTTCCGACCATGCGAATTTCGCGTTTCCCTTTTTCTCTTATTTTGTAGTTGGCATTATTAACTACACGATTTGGACGCATGGAAATCCCACCGTCAAAACCCATGGTTTCATGATGTTCTTTCACTAAAAAATACTGCCATCGGTCTCAAGATGATATTGGGAAAATGAGAAGCACAGCGGGGATAAGCTCAAAAATTGATGTGCCTCTGACTCTAAAAAAATATCACGAAATTCTACCATTTTAATTTGTGTCCTCGCCCGTTTCTCGAGTAGAGGTACATTCCTCACCAGATAAATGAGAGGTTCAGACCAGAGTCCTTCGTGGCAAGCGATAGGGTTTCACCCTACGGGCACCAGCATTAATTGGATCTTATATTCCATTAATATCAGTTTCATTCTTCCATAGGTTAGAAATAATTGTTCTACATGAAGTGTAGCCAAGCATGATAAGATCACAATTTATTTTTGTTTCATCTTTATCTACACTCTCACAAAGGAAATCTCATAAGCTGGCAATGGTTGTTTTACATGGAGGGTAACCAAGCATAATATGGTCACAGTTCATTTTTGTTTCATCTTTGCTTAAACTCTCAAAAGGTTTATTTTAAAATTCATCATTATAGCAACATATAAAAAAATGAGAACGTCATTTCGAGTTAGGGAGTTACCACCATCATTGAAATGTAGGCAGAAGTAGCTCCTCCCTTCTCCATCAGCTTGCTTCATTGGTTCTTCACTATCGTAAACATTCTTTTCTTCATGCCAACTATTAGTACCAAGAGAGATATCATAAGTATCAGTATCACCCTTATTAAAGTAACCCGTCAACAACCTATAGAAAAGAGACCTATTATTTTGTGGTATTTTATTAAGAAAAAAAAGATGGATACAAATTTGCTAATAGCAAAGCAAACAAATGCAAACAAGAATATTTAACTTAATGCTATGCCACCGTCAACGTTAGTAAGAAAGAGCATGATTATCCTAAAGTGCAGTGATAATTGTAGTTATTACCAATATGGATGTGAAAATAATGAGTTCCGAGCCCCAAAGCAACAAATACACATGCTTCCTATCCTCCCAAGCTCTATCTGCTACTGATACAAACTTTCAAGCACATTTAGTGTTTATTTTACTAAGCATTTAAGTAGATATGTGTTTTTATAAGTTTGATAGGATATTGTGATTCAATAAAGACAACATGTGTGTGATATTGTGAAGAAGATGATAAAATTTCCCTAGGCAATTAGCCACGAGAATAAAATCGATACACATACTTGTTGCAAATAGATAGGAGCGAGAATAATGCTCATCATGCTTCAAAACCATTGAATCGCATGCCACTTATAAATGAGCATTACAATTCCAACCCACCTAGCAATTGGAAATTATAAACGAAACACCAAAAAACCAACCATAACTTTAAGTTCTACGGGTCCTATATATCCCTCATGCTACAATTCACAAACTCGAGGAACAATATTGTTTCACTCCGACCTCCCTTCATCAATTCCTCATAATATATTTCTAACACCCAGGTGTTTGATACGTCCATTTTGCATCATATTTTCCTATCGATATTTATTGCATTATGGATTGTTATTTCACTTTATGATACAATTCTTATGCCTTTTCTCTCTTATTTTGCAAGATTCACATGAAGAGGAAGATTGTTGGCAGCTGGAATCTAGACCAGAAAGGGCTATATCTCAGACACCTATTCTCCACAACTCCAAACAACCTGAAAATTGACGAAGATTTATTTTGGAATATATAAAAAATACTGGAGAAAGAAATATCAGAAGAGGACTCACTAGGCAGCGACAAGCCTAGGGGCGCACCCCCCGAGCTTATGGCGCCCCTGGCAGGCCTACGCGGCCTATCTTCTCCTATATGGTGTCACTAGACCTAGGAAAAAAAATTAGAAGAACGGTTTGGGGACGAGGCGCCGCCGTCTCGAGGTGGAACCTAGGCAGTAGCACTTTTGCTCTCCGGCGGATCGATTCCGCCGAGGAAACTTCCCTCCAGGAGGGGGAAATCGAAGCCATCGTCATCACCAACGATCCTCTCATCGTGGGAGGACCAATCTTCATCAACATCTTCACCAGCACCATCTCATCTCAAATCCCAGTTCATGTCTTGTATTCAATCTTTGTCTCAAAACCTCAGATTGGTATCTGTGGGTTACTAATAGTGTTCATTACATCTTGTAGTTGATACTAGTTGGTTTATTTGGTGGAAGATTATATGTTCAGATCCTTAATGATAATCAATACCCCTCTGATCTTGAACATGAATATGATTTGTGAGTAGTTACTTTTGTTCTCGAGGACATGGGAGAAGTCTGGTTATAAGTAATCATGTGAATTTGGTATTAGTTCGATATTTTGATGATATGTATGTTGTGATTCCCTTAGTGGTGTTATGTGAACGTCGACTACATGAAACTTCATCATCTTTGGGCCTAACAGAATGCATTGTGGAGTAGTAATTAGATGATGGGTTGCTAGAGTGACAGAACCTTAAACCCTAGTTTATGCGCTATTCCGTAAGGGGCTGATTTGGATCCATATGATTCGTGCTATGGTTAGATTTATCTTAATTCTTATTTCGTAGTTGCGGATGCTTGCGAGAGAGGTTAATCATAAGTGGGAGGTTTGTTCAAGTAAGAATAGCACCCAAGAAGCGTTCCACCCACATATCAAATTATCAAAGTGACGAACGCGAATCAAACAAACATGATGAAAGTGACTAGATGAATTCCCATGTGTCCTCAAGAATGCTTTACTTGATATAAGAGAAAGTTCTGGCATGTCCTTTGCTATAGAAATGATTGGGCTACCTTGCTGCACCTTTGTTACTATTGCTACTTGTTGCTCGTTACAAATTACTTTACTATCAAACAATATGTTTCCGACAATTTCAGTGCTTGCAGAAAATACCTTGCTGAAAACTATGTCAGAACACACAATTCATACCAATCAAATCTGATCACCAATGCTACACGGGATAAGGAAAGGACTGCACTACAAATCTAATGTCAGATTGTTTACCATGGCAAATTGAACGTTTTTCATGGCAAATTATGTTCTTTGAGGATGGAATGTTTAGTTGGCGAGCATGGCAAATCCACCTTACTTCATTTTTTTCCAGAAAATTGTCGTGCTTGCAAACTAAATTTGCCATCATTGCGCCAATATAAATTGCCATGAAAAACGTCAGATCTGCAATGCCTAAAAATCCGACGTCAGAATTTTTAGTGTTTTTGTAACGAACATTTTACAGAGGTTCGAAGAGAGATACACCGTTGGACAAAAGAAGGAGATGGTGGTGGAAATGAAGGTGATGTTGGTGCCCCTCAGTGACATTCTGGCGCTGTTGGTATAGAGGGGAAAGGCCCTCCTTCTTCATTTTCATTGGCTTTCTTCCTAGAAAGGAGACGGGTTTCCTTTGTTTTGGTTGGCCATGGTGGTTGGAGGACATGATTCTCCCTCAAGATTGGTTCTAACTTTCGAGGGATTCTTTTTGCGTGCCTTCGTGATCCAGGAAGTTATACTTGTTTGATTTTTCTCTCCAATTTTTTCTGTGTATGAAAGTGCGAGGGATCACCCACATTAAACATGCAAATCCGCTCATCTAGTTATTCATCAGTAGGTTAGTCTAAAAAATATAAAATATTATTTATAATGGTGATAAATTGACATGTAAAACATTCTCATTACATTTATGACTTATCGTTGTTGAATAGGAGAATGAAAATTAATCTCCTCTCTTGTGAAAGTCTAAATTAGGTGGGATCATGCACATATATAAGTTGGCTACATGCCTAGAAATTCATTTTGACCTCAATCTACATAGATCTTCAATAAGACAATGTCCGAACACACATATTAGCTCACGATGGTATTAGGCAAAAGAATCCAATCCAACGCACGGGTTGCCATGGGGAGGCGGCTCGAACAAAACCCTAGCTGCCACCGTATCGTCGTCCCCTCTCGGTAATTCCTCCGCTGTCACTAGAGGACGCCGGCGAACAAAGCCTGCTTGATCAACGGTGGTGATGGGGGTGCCTTCTCGTGTGGGGAGCCCTCTGACCGTGCGATGTAGCGATACTGAATGATATGTCGCAGTTGATGGAGTTTTTATGTTGGGGAGGCGACCCGGGGTGCCCTAGGTGGTGGTTGTGCCTCTGTGTTGCGTGCATTAAGGCGGTCTGCATGGGTAGCCACGTCTGGTGATGGGTTTCCGATGCCCAGATTTGACAACGGTGACTCAGGGGCTGGTCGGTGGTGGCAGCGATAGCGACTACGGTGATGCAAAGACATGTATTTGCGGGTTGGGGGTGCTGCTGCTATGGCTTGTGGCGGCTAGAGAGTTGTTGGCGGCGGCTCTGCCATGGAATTTCTAGAGCACATGCGCCTAAGATGGACCCCGACGACGTTCTGCTCTCCCATTCTATGACAATTCGGTGGTTCGCACACATAAATTTGATCGCCTGATGATATATGCTTCAAAAATATGCACGTGACCAACTACCTCCGGGCATGAATTCCATGGACCCTATGGATCTCAATTCCCCGTTACCATGGTGTGTTTGGATGCCTTTCCATTTGCGTAACTTCGTTTCCTTCAGCAGAGGGTGGTGACAACACATTGTGTTTTCGGTTCGGTGGTGCTCTTTGAGCACTGATTCTTGAACTCTGGGGTGAAAACCCTAGATCCGACCTTCGATGGTTGCACCTAGCAGTGGGGGTGTCTTACATGTCGTGTCCTTGTTGGAGGCACTGGTTTTGGAGTGTGATCAAACGTGATATCCGGGATGAAAACCCAAGATCTGACCTGTAGTGGTTGGATCCTTCAACGACAACTATTTTTGGATAACCTTTCTCGTAAGTCGATTGTTGTCAAGGATGGTGGATGACGTTGTTGCTGGGCTGTTACAAGTCGTTGGTTGTGTCGGCTTTATTTGTTTCTTCTTCTTCTTCTTCTTCTTCTTCTTCTTCGTGAATGTCTCAACTAGGCCGCGATCGATGTTGTGTTGTTGCAGAGGACGGGGTAATTGATATCATTTTAATAATAGCATATTACCTTTTGTCGGAAAAACATATTGGCTCCCTCGCTAAAAGAAGAAGAAAGAAGACACATATGAGTGATCAGTTCGAAGAAAGAAGAAGACGGGGTATTTGTCCGCATGTCTACATATCGGCAGAAGAAAGAAGAAGAAAGAGGACTCCTATGACGAAGAACCCAAAGATGGCCAGTTCGAAGATAATTGGTAGGTTGTGCTGTGCGGCTTGGTCGCTTGGTAACGACGGTTTGGAGTATGGCTGCTTTCTATCTCTCCTCGTGCACAATTTAGGTTCCCACGTCTACTTGCTTTGCTCAAACATGCCACGTTGATTGGCTAGGACAGTAAGATGAGTACTATACCGTACTATCATTCACTTATCATACTGGCAATTCGGCACATGGGAGATGCGGCACACGCATATGGACTAAGTCAATGCGTGAATGAAATTGCTTTAGTTGTTTGATCAGGCAGGCAGCTGGTAGCTTCATCAGTGTCACCGTCAGTTTCGAAAGCAGGTGCAGCGAATGGAGAGGCCGCCATTGCCATCGAGCAGAAGCGGCTAGTTCCCCCTTGTGCGTTGGCTTGGCCTGACGTGCAGGGTGATGCCTACTGGCTACTCGTCTAACTTTCTTTCGTACGTGTCACAGTCACACCGTGTGCTCTATAGTGCCATGTCATGTACAGTAGGTTACTACTTCGGAAAAGAAAAACGTAATACTCTGGATAATAACACATAAATACACTTTTTTAATATAATATTGGTTCAAGATCAATTTACATGTGGTTCTTTTAGGGAAATTTACATGTGGTCGATAGAACTGCACGTGTGTGTACAACTTGAAACCGCGACTCTTGAAAGAGGAGAGCAGGAGACATGGAGTTTTTGTTCGCGAGCTCAAATGCTTCTTCATGAATTGTGAAATTCAAAAAAGTAAAAAATGTATATATAATCTGACTTTTTGGCAACAAACATTTTTTTTACGAGGAAAACTTGCCATCAACTGTCAAGGTATTACAAAGAACACCAGAAGTAAAAATACATCCAGATCTGTAGTCCACCTAGCGACGACAACAAGCACTGTATCGAGCCGAAGGCTCGTCGTACTAAGGCCCCATAGGATCAGCGCACCAGGACAGCAACCGCCGTTGATGAATAGATGCGTAGATCAGAAGGATCCAACCTGTAGACACATGAACACACACGAACGAAGATTGGATTCATGTGGATCCATCGAAGACAAACGCCGACCGGATCCCACGAGATCCGCCGGAAACAAACCTCCACACACCCTCCAACAATGCTAAAACACCATCGGGACGGGGTTAGGCGGGAGGACCTTATTCCATCTTCAGAGAACTGCCGCCGCCTCGCCTCTCTGAGTAGGACACAAACCGTAGCAAAACCTGAAAAACCATCTGAAAACGGAGCACTCCCCTCTGCAAGGGTCGGGATGCACTGCACTTCCATGGCTCTATGACCATAAAAGACGAGATAGACCGATGGCGGTGCCGACGGGAGGCACGAGAAACCCTAGCGCTTTGGTAACAAATATTGACGAATTGTCGACATAGGCACAAATTTCCGTGAAGAAAAAATTCTAAATGCTCTGAGGAAAAAAAAACATGCTCCAAAAAGACTTTCTGAAAGCATTTTAGAGCGTTGATTTTGTTTTTTGTTGCCCAGAATATTTAGCAATGTTTTTCTTCACAAAAAAATTACACATATGTGTAGACTATTTGTCAATACTTGTTGCCCGAAAAATTCAATTTTTTGATTGATTTATTTCACTGTTCATCACGGATGCATCTGATCTCATGAGCAAAAGAACATTTTCCTTGTGGGTCTTCTGTAAACAGTACAGGGAGCAACTTTTTTTTTCCCAGCATTATGTTATGCGTACATACTGAACCGCTCCACGTAGAAAAATGATGAGAATATTCCCAGCAGCTAACCACCAAAATAATGTACTTGTTTTTCTTTCTGAGAGAAAATAATGTACTTCTTTATTATACTATATGTTTGCTAAACTAGCTCGAGCGCCCAAAATATCGGAGCTTGAGGACAACAACGTGTGATTTCAATAGAACACTTCCGAGAGTTCCTCTGAAGGAGTTTTCGCCTTCACGAATATTTCCACGAAGAACTTTCCAGGGCAGTAGTGATCTGTAAGTTGTACAGACTCTAGAAAAATGCAACGTACACAATGTGCTTCTAAAATATGCTGAAATCCGCTACTTTTCTGCCGTATCGATCTACTTTCGAGAAAACATATATTACATCTTTGTCTTACTATTACAAGGGGAGAATTAAATATGCAGAGCAAGCAATTGCACTACGGAAAGAAGGAACCGGGGAATAAACAAGGCTAGCAAAGTAGCATACGTGTATCTTTATCACGTTACATTAGTCACTACACTACCAAAAGATCACGCACTAGGACTAGCTAATCAACTGATATGCATGTGTTCACCTAATGCCCATCTAACCCCACTAGGCACATCACAGAGGATTAACGCCATTACACAACAAAATACTTCAGGGATACCGAGTTCCAGCATGAGCATGCACCCAGTAATATCATTTCACGAGCAATGCTTATAGCGTGCTACTTAATTATAGATGTAGCTTTCCATTTTGTGACTTTGCTAAAAATTAGTAGACTTGCTTTCTCTCTCTCTCTAAAAAAAAGTAGACTTGTAACGGTGGGCTTAAGGGTGTTGGACCTGGAAGCTCTCTTCTGGGAAAAATGGGAGTGGGTTGTGAAAATAGGTTTGACTTTTTTTATGAAGCAACTGCAATTTAGGATTGTCGCTTAACCATATATTTTGCGGGCAAGAACAGTACATAGCAATGCCAAATATAAGAGAAAAGTTGTATGTTTGTCCTAAATTATTAATAGTAATAACACTACACTGTGATCACTCCGGGTCATTGCATCCTCAAGACACAGTTATCTTCTAAAACCTTCTAAGCAAAGACATGAGCCTCCCATATGTCACATAGAGCGGAAGACAGATAAGGACAAATTTCAAGCTACCAAGCTTAAAAACGCGGCGAACCTTCAGTGCTAGAGCATTTTCATGAAAAAACACTTTATCTTCATATATCGTATGGGTGCTTTCTGGAGCAATGCTCGAACTGGATTACTCATCATATAGGCCCGGACCTTGTCATCATACTTCACCTTCATCACCACGTCCAAGAAAACTGCTTCAACATGGTGTGGATGTGGACAATAGGTTTAACTTATAAACATGTGAAGGATATATGTGTTTTCTGGTTTATCGGGGTGGGGGTGGGGTGGGGTGGGGGGCTTGAGGGTGTTTCCCCTAATGTTAACAAGAACGGTAAAAGAAAATCAAGCAGTAAAGGAATTGAAACTAACAGTTTTTTCCTTTATGTTGTTTGGTTCCACTTGATAATGATTATTTCTTACATTATAATGTATGGTTAAGAACTTTCACCCCCACTGTACAACATACATGTCAAGAAACTTTGAAGAGCATAAGATAATCCTAAAATTTAGATTTTTATTAGATTTGAATCAGGATGTAGAAACCTCAACATACAAAACTTACAGATGTTACATACATGGAATAGAAATCTCAAATTTCAGAACTGGTGCAACCAACAAAAGATCCTTAAAGCAATCATGAAATAGTCAACTTTTGCAAAGGAGCCATGTGATGAACATGAACTCAAGAAGAAAACTTATCCCTAGACTCGCATCCGGAGGGAGAGGTGGTGGATGGACGGAGACACAAGGAGAACAACGGCGTGTGATCCATAGAATACCTGCTACCTCAAGCATTGAACGGGATCGACGGTCGCCATTGCTTTTCCCGTGACCCGCAGCCACTCTCCTTCCACAACGACAAGCTCCTAGAGTCAGCTAAGACACCGGGGAGACCAGGGATTTGGGCCCCTCCACTGTCACCTGCGCCGGTAGTAAAGGGGGTTAGAGAAATTTAACCTGATATTTGTTTTGTGTAAAGGTGGGTAAAATTAACAAATCCAATGTTTCTATTAATTTTGTGTAATTTTATGCATGAACTAATTAAGGGCCAGTTCTTTTGGTGGCATTTTGGGCTTCTAGAATAAACTGCCCCTACCCAGGTTATTCTAGAAGCCCAACAAAAAATATATTTGTAGAAGCCTGCTAGTCGGGTCTTAATTAGTAGGCTTCTACAAAAATAAATTTGGTTGGGCTTCTGCAATAAGCCGGGTAGGGGGTAGCTTATTCCAGCTTATTCTAGAAGCTAGCAAAGGAACTGGCCCTAAGTTTATTTAATGTGAACATAATAGGATGTGAAGCTCATTCTCCATTTCTGATGTCGCGTTACATAAATATAGTTTGTACAACCTTTCACATTCGAAAATAGGCATATCCTTTGGTATATTCTATAATGACTTTTGTTCCTCAACATGCGTGATATATTTGGAAATTGCAAGGAGTGAACAACAAATCTGTCAACAATATTTCCTGTCAAGTCTGATATACTTACCATATTTATATGAGATGTATGCCCTTGATAAATCAGTGGCTAGGATTAAATTCTCCTCTTACCTCTTAAAAGTTAAGAGGGACAATACAGTGTCCCTTTTTAGCCATCGCTAGGGTTTCTACTGCCTCCCGCCACCGGCCTTCCTCGTGTCCTGTGGCCTTAGGGCCATAGAGATGTGGTGGATACGGTCTTTGCCGGTGGGAGGGCCCTGTTTCAGGCGATTCTTTGAGTTTTCATAAGGTTTATGTACTGCTCAGGAAAGCGAGGCGACGACGGCTTCCTGAAGATGGAATAAGGTTCTCCCTGCCTAGCCCCCGTCCTGGTGGTGCTTCTAGCATCATCGGAAGGTATGTGGAGATTTGTCTCCGACGAATCTCGCGGGATTTGGTCGGCGTTTGTCTTTGGTGAATCTGGTCTTCGTTCGTCTACGTTCATGTGTTTACAGGTTGGATCCTTCCGATCTACGCTTCTATGCATCGGGGGCAGTTGCTGTTCTGGTGCGCTGGTCCTCTAGGGACTTAGCACGACGACTTCCCGACTGTCTACTACAACAAGGTTTGCCCGGCTCCGATGATGGAGGGGCAATGACGGTGGCGCGCCTTCGACTTGCTCCAGTGCTTGTAGTCTTCGCTAGGTGGTCTAAGAACCTGGATGTATTTCTTTTTTACTTTTGGTGTTCTTTGTACTACTTTGACAGTTTATGAATAGATTGGATGTTTTTTGGCAAAAAAAATACAATGCATTTTTGGAACAAAAGCAAGGGATCTGCTTATACTCATTGCAAGAAGTAAACTGGGAAGAGGAGTTAGGGGACGAAAATAAAACAATATATTTTGATTTTAACCTTTTAACTATTCCAACAAGTATGTCACACATATGTGACATCTCATTTAACAATTTAAAGGCCCTAAAAGAGTTGTGTGTTATTAGAACTATTCACATCCATTCTGTTTGCTGGTCGCTACTAGGTAGGTTTGCAGAAGGACAACAAACAAGATATTTTCCGACGAAGCTCCACAAAAGACTCAAGGCAGTCTCAAAGGAATGTGATGGCTTGAAAGCCTTTCCACGAGAGCTCATGTTGCCCAATGATTGATCGATGCTCCTACTCTGGAAATCCAGTTTGGCTCCCGGGAGCACGTGCTCCTGCACGTGAAAAATGATTTTTAAATTGGCAAAAAAATCCCAATTTTTTACGTATTCATAGTTACATCCAAATGCTACCTGCAAAGTTTAGGCAAAAAGGTTCAACATTGGCATGTGTAAAAAAATTAAACACCACATGTCACCTCAAATTTGTTTTTCTCACCCATGAAACACTACCACTCCCATCTTTTTTTTGCTTACTTTCAGCCAAATCTTTTTTTTTCTAAAACTTTGTAATCTTGTTTGTTCCGACGAAGCTATAGACCCTGCTGTAGAAACACACATGAGTGCAGCACAAAGAGCACTCACAAAGGATGATTAATATACAAAACTTTTTATTTATTAAATGATCCAATGGATTAGTCTTAACTAACTAATTTATGTTGATCATATGTTTATGTGCGACAATGAATTTGCATGCACAATTATCATAGCTAGGTAGGCTCATGCTTAAAGATTACGACACTCAAAAGATATGGTTAGGGCTTCTCCAACGCGAACCCTCAAATAGCCCGCAAACTTCCGAACTGGGCCATCCGACACGGACCCATATTTGTCTAAGGACGTGTCCGCTTTCTCGTAAACCGGAAGCAAACCCGTGGGACGTTTGCGGGAATCCGGACGCGCCAAAAGCTACCACGTATCCACGTCCGCTGCTATTTGGTGGAAGACAACTGCTATTTGGTGGAAGGAGAACACTAAATCAATAATCATGTAGTTGTGTTAGCTATTTGGCGAAAGGCAATAGCTATGCTGGTGGAAGGTTGATTTCTGTTAGCTATTTTTACTCCACTACTATTGTTATTTGGCGGGAGGCAATAGCTCAAATGGCGGAAGACAATAGCACAAATGGTTGAAGGCAATTATGGAAGGTTGATTTGGCAGCAGGGCATTGCTATATTTTAAGTTAATTCTTTTAGGATAATAGAGGCAGACATGCATTTGGGAGACAGGGTGGGATGGCCGACTCCGATATCGTGTCCGCGGATGCGTCCAGACACGGCCTGTGGATGGATAGTGTGTCCATTTTAGGAGATAAGAGTAACTCCAATAGCTCCCTAAAACCTTCCTGTAAAAGGGGTTTTACGAAAAGTTTGTATAATCTAGGGGAAGTTGTCCGGCGAGGTCTTTTCTCCATTCCAGTAAACATCATCTCCTTATTTTTTTTCTACTTCCCACTAAACAAGCCTAGGGCCGCAAGTTAGTGTCACGGGCGACAACATGTTGCGGCGCGGGGAGGTGCGACGATGAGCTGTTGGTGGCAGGGTGGCGCGGCAGCATAACGATGCGAGCTTGCAGCGGCGCGACCAGCGGCGGCGGAGGCACGGCATTCTGATGGTGTGGCAGCGGCCTGGCGTTCCATTCGTGAAGATTTTGGCTTCGTCTGCTGACCTAAAAATATCCCTTTCCATGTCTTCTAAGATACAACCCAAAAAGGCTTGGCCGTTCTTAGTGCATAAGCCTTTGTGATTCTTCCACGAACTTTGTGTAACTCTTCTACTTCTAGTATAAATTCTGTTGTCCCTGTCCGATAATAAGCACTAGCAGGGTTTTTTTTGGAAATGGAGGCGTACCCCCAGTCTCTGCATCATAATGTTGCATGCAGCCATCTTATTAAAAAGTCTCAAAGTATCACAAAGTCATAAAGGTATTACAGCTCGCTAGCGGAGCAAAACAAAGAAAAAGAAGTACATGCTCAAAATCACAACCGGTAAGGCAAAATAAAGGATAAGCTCCATAGACTCCAATCCTATTATGCGACCGCCATCCGAACCGGTTGAATATAGCCCGTGCTACCATCTCCCACTGGGTGCACCCAGTAACCAAAGGCTCCCTGGAGTCCATATGAGTGAGTAAGGACCAGGTTAGTGAAGCATAATCCTCGAGTGCCCGCCAAAATTTTACGGAGGGGAGTTTTTGGCAATTATACGGGATCATGTAAAGAAAGGGGTTTACGGGAGCTATTGGAGGCTTTTTTTTTTGCCTCAACTTTCTGTAATGGTAGTTATTTGGAGCTATTGGCGTTGCTCTAACGTTGAAGATGCTCTTAGTCCCATGATAGATAATTGAAGTAGACATCAATAGTTTGGAGCATAGTTACGCATATTTGTGCAGTATAAATGTCTGTATGGCAAACACCGCGCGGACTAAACAACCCGCTAACATACAATCGAACAAAGCGGTGCAATGCAGCTATCTCTAGCTTAAATATAATGATCAGACTGTGACAAGTAAGCAGCAGAAGAACCCCACATGATTAGGCATAAATTAACCACACGTTTGCGTAGGCCATCCATTCCACAGATAGTGATCTCGCGTGAAATGAGAGCCAAGCTTTAGATCCGCATTTCGCTGTCAAGGTTCGGTTGATGGCGGTGTTTAACATTTGATGATGTTGTGGTTCAAGCACAGAATTGACCTGCTGGAGGTCTAGATCCGAGATCTATTAATTCCACGCTCAGATTTTTTATTCCAAAGCTGTTGAGGGCTGACGTAGGGTGATGATGCATGCCTTCAGAAACAGCCCCACTAACTTCGTCGAGCAGTGCATGCAATTGAACTTGAACAGTTAACCATGGCACACTTCCGCTCACGGCGTTCTGCCGGGGAAATGGCCTCGGCTGATGAGTACTCCGTATTTAGCAGTAATTCAAAGTGTCAACAGTGCTGTTCATGGACAAGCCCTAAATTAGTATTGAAAATTCGCATAGGCCACTCGGAGGAATCAGAAACAAAAATCTCCGGGAGCAAATCTTGACAATTCATGGTTGGCAGTCACCATCGACCCACGCTGCGAATCGCACAATGTGTGGTCCGTATCATCTGAGGAACAACAGCGATAAATATCTCGTGGGGTAGGGCGATCCGGCGAATTTGTCAATGGAGCCCTTCGCCGTTGTTCGCTACTGTAAACACTAAATTAGACCGTGCTTAAAGGACAAAGATACGGACCGGAAAGATTGAGCCAATCGGGCGCCTTGTTTTCTTGCTGGCGATCATATATATTGTTATGCTGCGCGTCTCATCAGCGTCCCTGTAATCGGGCCTACAGGCCCTGGGGTTTTGCTTAAACAAAGACAAATGGTGTTAGGGAAAGCAAAGGTCCATTGGTGACTACTTGTTCTTGTATGAAATTTTCTAGGTACCAGTGGCCAAGCCACCGGCCGGCCGGCCCTGCTCGGCCAGGCTGGTGGTAGAGCCTCCCTCGCCCCACGTCAAGATCTTTTTCCCGGGGAAGAATGGTTTCTGGCCATGTAGAGACGCATATGGAAAATGATCCTATACTATTGTGAGCACTTGTACGTGTAATAATATTATTGTAGGGCACCACTACAGGTGGATGTACGCGCTATATTCCAAGAGCATGCCTGCACTACGATACAAATAATGAGTCATCAACATTTGTTTTTACAAATTCAATAAAGCTTTAAACTGTTTTAACTCTCCATGTAAATCCGATGGCATCAAGCGGGACACAAAACGTACACGTCATCTGTGTCACTCTCATGGGGGGGCTCGGGCTGAAACCCTAACTGCCACCGAGGGACACCGGCAAGCGAAGCTCGCTCGCTCGACGACGGCAGAGGGGTTGCTCCCTCACTCGACATCTCTTCTGACTGGGAGCGCTCCTATTGTTATAGCGTAGCAGACACGAACGGCATGGTGTTGGCGGTGGAGCTAGGGTGCCGGGGCGGCGACCCCGAGATCTCTCAGTGGTACTTGTGCTGTGGTGATTCCTTGGGTAGCCGGGCAATGGGCGTCTGTCGGCCTCAACGACGCAGTTGGTCCTTCCACGGCTAGATTTGTGGCTACGAGGCGGCTTGGAGCCATCAGGTGGCAGCGAGACTGTTGCTCGCGTGACAGCATGGGCATCAGTGAGCGCCCACTCTATGGCGTCTCAGACTGTGCCCGCGTAGTGGCATGTGTTGAAAATATGCCCTAGAGACAATAATAAAATTATTATTATCATATGGATGATGGCTTGATGCAGAGGAATGCTTATGCAGCAGCGATGGTCGCACATGTACCTGATGGATTTGAAAAATGTTCACGGGTTAAATAAAAGTTCAAGAATTGAAAAAATGTTCATGAATTTGAAAAATATTCAAAGATTAAAAAAAATATGGATTTGAAAAAATTATATGATTTAAAAATGTTCAAGAGTTTGAAAAACATTCATGGATTTGGAAATGTTTGTAAATTAAAAAATATTCATGATTTTCAAAAAGTTCATAAATTTCAAAAAAAGGATAAGTTCATGAGAAATTTAAGAAAATAAAAAAAGAAGAAAACGAAAAAAATGGGAAGGGAAAAGGAAATAATGGAACAAAGAAAAAAAAAGGAAAAAAGGTAGCAGGGGAAAACTGAAACAAAACTGGCCTGTAAGAACAGGAGGGAACCTCCTAGAATGTTCTAAAAGGTCAAAGGGAATAGACTAGAAATGGACCTTGCCATTAGTCACGTAGTGAAAACCTCCCTTTGCGTTGGGTACAAATATGCCTTTAACCAGACGTGATGCACTAAATAGGATTCGCGGCAAAACTATGCCCTGTCGATGGATTGGAAAAGAGAACATCAATCACAAACTAGTCTCCAGGCCCAAAACTAGGCTGCACTGAGTCGAAATCACTAATTAAAGAGTACTCTTTGAAAAGGTCACTTCCATTTTCTGATCTTGTGACAAGTGTCACACTGCATGTGCGTCATTTGTCGCAATCTGAGAGTTTTTCAATTTTTTTCATAGATTCATTTATTCAAAATGTTTCTTCTCAAACCGCGCGTCGAAGTCTCAAACTGTCTTCACCGTTGGATTCTTCGTGTCGTGATCTTTAAAATTAGATCCTATGTTGATAGGTTTCGATGAAAAAAAATCACAAAAAAAGGGATGAAGAAAACCGAATCGGAAGCACGTTTTTCTCTTTTCGAGAGGCACGACCGTGCGTCTCGCAAGAGCAAACCCGTGCCTCCAAGAGAAGTAATTGTGCCTCTTGTGGAATGAAAAAAACGCGTAAGAAAATCTGTACCTTCACGACAAGTCAATTTATGTCTCTCGCGGAAGGGGGAAAAAGAAAACATATTTTTTCACACACAAAAAGATTGAATTTTTTATCCAAAAGCTGAGAAAAAACAGTGGAAAATTAAGAAGCCAAAAAACCATTTTTTTATCTAAAAGCTAAAAGCTCGTTTAGAAAACAAAATAAATAAATTCCGAAAGAAGCTCTAGCATCCAGAGCGCGACACATGGCGACGTCTGTCCACTTCAAGTGACCCTTTGGAAGGGCTCCCAAAAGAGTACTCTTAATTAGTTGCTCTCGCACTGAATAAAAGGAGTGGGATTGAGCTCTGCTCTCAGCGTCCATGTCCTCCTCTTAATAAATAGTAGGGTTGCCACATACTTGAGAGCCGGGTTTTTTTTTTCTGTTTTCTTTCACTTTTTTATCTTTGTTCTATTGTTTGGTTTTACTGTTTTTCTTCTTTCTTTTTTTGTTGTTATTTTTCTTTGTTTCTTTTTTAGTTTTCACTGCCTATTTTTATTTCTTTCCTTTTCTTCATTTTTCTTCAGGTTTTTGTTTATTGTTCTTTAGTTTATTTTGCTTCTTTTCGTTTTGATTTTCGTTGATTCTTTTGGTTTTCATTCTACATTTTTTGTATATGTCAACAACATGTTTAACATTTTACCAATGCAAATTTAACATTTCTAAATACATGATCAACATTTTTCTAATACACATTTTCTATATTTTTAAATGCTAGATTAATATTTTTAAAATACAAGATTAACATTTTGTGAGTAATTGGTCAAAAAAATTGTATACACACTTTTTTTCAAATGCTTGATTAAAAGTTTTCAAATAAACAGATTAATATTTTGCAATGCATTTCAGCATTTTTCTATACATATTTAACATTTTCCAAACATTTGATTAACACTATTCAAACACTTGTTCAATATTTATTCAAAAGCTTGATTAACATTTTAATATACATGATCGAATTTTTTCGTCATTTTTTTAATACATGTTCAACATTATTTTCTTTACACATTTAACCTTTCCCAAATGATTGATTATTATTTTTGAAATACTTTTTCAACATTCCTATCAAATTCTAGATTAACATTTTTATATACATGATAAAAAGTTGATCATTTTTTAATACATGATTAACAATTTTTCTATACATTTTCAACATTTCTGAATGCTTGATTAACATTTTTCAAATACGTGTTCAACATTTTTTTAATGTTGGATTCACATTTAAGTACTTGTTCAACATTTTGAAATACTTGTTCAACATTGTTTTTGAATATTATTTGTCGAGTGTATTTTGTAATATATATAAAGCAAAAAAAGAAAGCAGATTTTTTTTTTAAAAAAAGACAGGTTGCGGCTTCCCGCGCGCGTGGGCCAGCCTATTTCGTTTTCCCCTTCAGTGAGTGGCAAGGTATACTCGCTGAAGGCGAGATATAGGGGCGCCCTCTAAATCGAGGGGCGCTGGACGCATGTACACATTGCGCACAAGCCAATCAATAAAAAAGATCAAAATCACCGGTTAATGAGGACCAGCCATATTTATCGCGTAGGTCGCTAGGCGAACTCAGTAGTTAAGGTGTCCCTTGCAAAGATCACTCCCCCACCTTTTCTCATGCTGACAAGTTACCGTTTTTCAGTAGATTCATTTTTTAGAGCAATTTATCTCTTAAATCATGTGTCCAAATCCTGAATCATTTTCACCATTGGATTAATAGTGTTGAGATCTTCGAAACTAAATCCTACGTTAATATGTTTCACCAAATCTTTTTTCATGAAAAATCGAAAACCAGAAATAGAAAAATAACATAACATAAACAAAATAAAAACCAGCAACTGGAATAAAAATGAAAAAAATGGAAACCAAAAGAAGAAAACTAGAGGCCGAAAGCACCATTCCGTTTTTAGAAGAAACTAAAAACCGGCAACAGAAAAAACACAAGAAAAAACCTTAGGCCGGGATGCACAATTGCGTTTAGTTTCTTTTTTGAGCACATGTTGTCGTTTTCTCTTTTTTCAGGCACGGTGGCACAGACTAGTGCTTCTCACATAAGTAAAGTTGTGCTCTCGCAGAAGCACGTCGGTGCCTCCCGTAGAAGCACATGCTGTGCTTTTCCTCTTGGTGGAAGCACATGCAAAAAAGAAAAAAAATGTGCTCCTGCGGTGAGCAACCACCACGCGACACGTGGGTTGCTGGGCGCACCAAGTGGCACGCTCATAGCGACCAAAAGTGCCCGGTAAGTATCGCCGCAGGGGTAACCCATTAGTTAGTTGCTCTCGTCCCTAGGTAGCAAGCAAACGCACACCATGTTCATTTTCTATGACAGATACAGAGCCGGTCCATGTAGATTTTTCGGGAGAAGCTTCGAAGGCCGTTTTGTTTCTTTTTTCTGTCTTTTCTCTTTTCGCCTTTTCCCAGTTTTTTTACAATTATTTTTGTTTTATTTTCCTTTCCCTTTTTATCTTCCAGTTCACAATTAGTTTTTCGAATTTTATTTTTTTCTAAATAGCAAATATTTTTGAAATCATGAATTATTTAAAATCACAAATACCTTTTGAATTCCTGAATAGTTTCAAAATACATGAGCCATTGTCGAATTTGTGAATAATCTTCAAATTCATGAATGTTTTTAAATTCAGTAAAAAATCGAATTCATGAATATTTTTTCTATTCATGATAGTTTTTTAATTCGTGGATCTTTTTTTAATTCATGAATCTATTTTTAATTCACGTAGACATTTTGAAATTGCAAAAAAAATCATATTCACAAACATATTTGAATTCATGAATATGTTTTTAAAATTCATGAACATTTTTCAAACTTGTGAACATTTCAAAAACTTGAGAACATTTTTTAAATCTGATGAACATTTTCTGAAATTAGTAAGCATTTTTCAAATTCATGAACATTTTATGAAATCCAGAACATTTTTTCAAATTGGGGAATTTTTTAAAATTCAGAACATTGTTCCGTATTTCCAAAAATGTTCATGAATTACGGAACAATTTTAAAATCCCATTTTTTTCGAATTTGAGATTAATGAGCGGTTCTTGAAATAAAATAAATATAAAGAAACAAAATAGAAAGAAAAAGAAATGAAGGGTGACCAGCCCGTACATGGGCTGGCCCAAAATGCACACCGGGGCGCGATGTGTTGCGTGATTGGTGGCTAATTGCCGATCTACGCAGCAAATCGGAGGTCATGTTAATGAGCATCCCTTGCAAAGGTTACTGTAAAACTATTCTCGTAGGGACATATGACGTAACTAGAGAGTTTTGGTAGATTTTTTTTCATGGGAGAGCATTTAGATCTGAATTTGAAAACAAAATATCTCTTGAACCGAGCGTCTAAATTATTAATTTGTTGTCACAGTTTGTGTTGTTTTGCGTTAATACATTTGAAACTTGGTTCCATGTTGATAGGTGTTGAAGAACGTTTTTTGGTGTAACATGTAATACCAAATGTAACAAACTTTTGCTCCTGCGATAACATAGTTGTACTTCACGCAATAACATACGTGTACTCCCCCATGGGTACTGTACTCTCATGTTGCAAAACTTTCACGCCCACACAATGCAACTTGTTCATCATGCAATACAACATGTACTCCCCGCATGATGCAACTTTACTCCCGTGTTTAGCCAGTACACCTGAAGTGTAAAGTACACAAGAAAACAAAGAAGACAAAGGAAACCCAAAAAAAAAACTGATATAGACCGAACCCCGTTGGCGAGATCCGTTCCGTTGTTGTGGCCCGACCTTTCACGACACTCCACCTTCAGCAGCAATAGCCTCTCGCCCGCGCACACGATATGCACGAAATAGAGGGTTTGAACCTTGCGGCCCAGCACGAGAAAATCAATCTCGACGATGATACTCACGCGCAAAAACAATTTCTACCAAGAAATCGTAACACAGAGGTTTTCTAAAGATCCCTCTAAAACTTGATACGGGTGTCTACCCTTAAAAACACATCGTGTCTATTTTATCAAAATATAACCTGCCCTTTACAATGACCGGACTGTGGCTATTTATACAAGCATAGCTGACTCGTACATGGTTTGTCCAACACGCTAACCAAACTCCTAATCCAAAGGGAAAACAATGACCTACCAAAACATAACGACGGACTTGATTAAATCTTAGGAAACAAAAACAAAAACAACTAGTACGACTTCTTATTTGGTGTAGGAAAACTCTTGTTTTAAACCGGCTGATTACTCGCACCGATCCACCGCCTTGGCAGCCAGCCACGTGTCCTGGCAGCGCGTGCACTGGCCCGGTCCCTCGCGTGACACGCGTCCCCATGGGACCCACGCACCGCCCGCCCACCTTATCCTTTCCTCTCGGTCTAGTCTTCTCCTTCCTTCGTTTTCCCATCCCACCTCCAGCGACGGGAGCCAGCCCACGAGATCGAGGCGCGGCTGCTGCCCGGCGGCGCACCGGCGTGCGAGATTAGCGTCGCTGCTTCGCCGCTCTCTCCTCCGCGCCGTCGACCTCTCCCGCTCCCGCGGCTTCGGGGCGCCCGGCCTCGCCGCGCTCGTCGCCGCCTGCCCCGGCCTCGCTGACCTCGACCTCTCGGGTCGACCTCGGGGACGCGGCGGCCGCGGAGTTGGCCCGGGCGCGGGGCCTGCAGAGGCTCTGCCTTTCGCGCTGCAAGCCCATGACGGACATGGGGCTCAGCTGCATCGCCGTCGAGTGGTGTTGTGTCCTCCCAGATCTCGACAGACGACGGAGCTGCAGTACAGCACGCCGGTGGGCAGCGGAGCTGCTGTTGCGACGGGGCATCTCTCCTCAACTCCGGCTGCAATGAAGCTTCAACACGTCGCCGGTGCTGCCACGCCAAGCTTCACCGGAGCCGCCGGTGCTTCATTGGAGCTCTGCCGGAGTTGCATTGGAGCGGGCTCAATCCGGCGAGCACCGCCCGGAGATGCAATGGAGCGTGCGGCGCTGCGACGATGACAGCAGAGAGTGGCCGACGAGGGTGCTGCAACTTTGGCGATGCTGCCTTGAAGATGTGGGAAGCACCGCCGGTGTTGCAATGGAGTAACGCCGGACAGTCGGAAGTATAGCCGGCGCTGCAATGAAGCCTCGCCGGATGCGCCAGTGCTGCGTTGGAGCTTCGCCGGTGCTGCAATGGAACTTCGCCGGACCGCCGGAAGCATAGTCGGTGCTGCAATGAAGCCTCGCCGGAGCTGTAATGGAGCTTTGCCGGTCGCGCCGGTGCTGCGTTGGAGCTCCGCCGGTGCTGCTATGGAACTTCGCTGGACGCGCCGGTGCTGCATTGGAGCTTTGCTGGAATTCTTCGGTGCTGCGTTGAAACTTCGCCGGACGACGGCGGTGCACCATGAAAGCTGCGCTGGAGCTTTTGCCAGGATGCAGCTGCGTAGCGTTGAAGCAGTCGCATGTACTCCTATCATTGCATTGCCATAATCCAATGGCCACTAGTAGGCAGATCGGACGGCTGGCAAGGTGGTGTAAAAGTCCCTACCATCAACCGGTTTACGCCTAGCACCGGCCTTTGGTGTACGTCATCTTCGGGTCTGCTTCCAGGTGGCCCCCAGCCGATGGTCTTCAAGGAAAGGTAGCTCCACGTACTGTTAGATCGAGATGATGCATGGCCGTACTTCTCCTTGCATGGCAGGAATATAAATAAGAATCCTAGCTGCACCTTTCTCCTTTCAAACCAATGAACTGAAACTCTATCTCTCCAACTAGAATCCCACGTATACTCATCTATACGTACATCTTTGTTACTTGGATATGTTGGAAATATGCCCTAGAGGCAATAATAAATTGGTTATTATTATATTTCCTTGTTCATGATAATCGTTTATTATCCATGCTAGAATTGTATTGATAGGAAACTCAGATACATGTGTGGATACATAGACAACACCATGTCCCTAGTAAGCCTCTAGTTGACTAGCTCGTTGATCAATAGATTGTTACGGTTTCCTGACCATGGACATTGGATGTCGTTGATAACGGGATCACATCATTAGGAGAATGATGTGATGGACAAGACCCAATCCTAAGCCTAGCACAAGATCGTGTAGTTCGTATGCTCAGAGCTTTTCTAATGTCAAGTATCAGTTCCTTAGACCATGAGATTGTGCAACTCCCGGATACCGTAGGAATGCTTTGGGTGTACCAAACGTTACAACGTAACTGGGTGGCTATAAAGGTGCACTACAGGTATCTCCGAAAGTGTCTGTTGGGTTGGCACGAATCGAGACTGGGATTTGTCACTCCGTGTAAACGGAGAGGTATCTCTGGGCCCACTCGGTAGGACATCATCATAATGTGCACAATGTGACCAAGGAGTTGATCACGAGATGATGTGTTACGGAACGAGTAAAGAGACTTGCCGGTAACGAGATTGAACAAGGTATCGGGATACCGACGATCGAATCTCGGGCAAGTAACATACCGATAGACAAAGGGAATTGTATACGGGATTGATTGAATCCTCGATATCGTGGTTCATCCGATGAGATCACCGAGGAGCATGTGGGAGCCAACATGAGTATCCAGATCCCGCTGTTGGTTATTGACCGGAGAGTCGTCTCGGTCATGTCTGCGTGTCTCCCGAACCCGTAGGGTCTACACACTTAAGGTTCGGTGACGCTAGGGTTGTAGAGATATTAGTATGCGGTAACCCGAAAGTTGTTCGGAGTCCCGGATGAGATCCCGGACGTCACGAGGAGTTCCGGAATGGTCCGGAGGTAAAGATTTATATATGGGGAGTCTTATTTTGGTCGCCGGAAAAGTTTCGCACTTTATCGGTATTGTACCGGGAGTGCCGAAAGGGGTCCGGGGGTCCACCAAGGGGTCCACCAGCCCCGGGGGGGCCACATGGGCTGTGGGGGTGCGCCTTGGCCTATATGGGCCAAGGGAACCAGCCCCAAGAGGCCCATGCGCCAAGAGATAAGATAAACGGAGAGTCCTAAAGGGGGAAGGCACCTCCGAGGTGCCTTGGGGAGGAAGGACTCCTCCCTGGCCGCACCCTTCCTTGGAGGAAGGGCCAAGGCTGCGCCCCCCCTCTCCCTTGGCCCTATATATAGTGGGGGCGAGGGAGGGCAGCAGCAATCCAAGCCCTGGCGCCTCCCTCTCCCTCCCGTGACACCTCTTCCTCCCCGTTTGCGCTTGGCGAAGCCCTGCCGGGATCTCGTTACTTCCACCACCACGCCGTCGTGCTGCTGGATCTCCATCAACCTCTCCTCCCCCCTTGCTGGATCAAGAAGGAGGAGACGTCGCTGCTCCGTACGTGTGTTGAACGCGGAGGTGCCGTCAGTTCGGCGCTAGGATCATCGGTGATTTGGATCACGACGAGTACGACTCCATCAACCCCGTTCTCTTGAACGCTTCCGCTCGCGATCTACAAGGGTATGTAGATGCACTCCTTCCCTCTCGTTGCTAGTAAACTCCATAGATTGATCTTGGTGATGCGTAGAAAATTTTGAATTTCTGCTACGTTCCCCAACAGTGGCATCATGAGCTAGGTCTATGCGTAGTTTCTATGCACGAGTACAACACAAAGTAGTTGTGGGCGTAGATGTTGCCAATTCTTCTTGCCGCTACTAGTCTTATCTTGTTTCGGCGGCATTGTGGGATGAAGCGGCCCGGACCGACCTTACACGTACGCTTACGTGAGACAGGTTCCACCGACTGACATGCACTAGTTGCATAAGGTGGCTAGCGGGTGTCTGTCTCTCCCACTTTAGTCGGAACGGATTCGATGAAAAGGGTCCTTATGAAGGGTAAATAGAAATTGGCATATCACGTTGTGGTTTTACGTAGGTAAGAAACGTTCTTGCTAGAAACCTATACAAGCCACGTAAAAACTTGCAACAACAATTAGAGGACGTCTAACTTGTTTTTGCAGCATGTGCTATGTGATGTGATATGGCCAGAAGATGTGATGAATGATATATGTGATGTATGAGATTGATCATATTCTTGTAATAGGAATCACGACTTGCATGTCGATGAGTATGACAACTGGCAGGAGCCATAGGAGCTGTCTTTATTTTTTGTATGACCTGCGTGTCATTGAATAACGCCATGTAAATTACTTTACTTTATTGCTAAGTGCGTTAGCCATAGAAGTAGAAGTAATCGTTGGCGTGACAACTTCATGAAGACACAATGATGGAGATCATGATGATGGAGATCATGATGATGGAGATCATGGTGTCATGCCGGTGACAAAGATGATCATGGTGCCCCGAAGATGGAGATCAAAGGAGCAAAATGATATTGGCCATATCATGTCACTATTTGATTGCATGTGATGTTTATCATGTTATGCATCTTATTTGCTCAGAACGACGGTAGTAAGTAAGATGATCCCTCACTAAAATTTCAAGAGACGTGTTCCCCCTAACTGTGCACCGTTGCGAAGGTTCGTTGTTTCGAAGCACCACGTGATGATCGGGTGTGATAGATTCTAACGTTCGAATACAACGGGTGTTGACGAGCCTAGCATGTACAAACATGGCCTCGGAACACATGCGAAACACTTAGGTTGACTTGACGAGCCTAGCATGTACAGACATGGCCTCGGAACACAAGAGACCGAAAGGTCGAGCATGAGTCGTATAGAAGATACGATCAACATGGAGATGTTCACCGATGATGACTAGTCCGTCTCACGTGATGATCGGACACGGCCTAGTTTGACTCGGATCATGTATCACTTAGATGACTAGAGGGATGTCTATCTGAGTGGGAGTTCATTAATCAGATGAACTTCATTATCATGAACATAGTCAAAAGGTCTTTGCAAATTATGTCATACGCTTTAGTTCTACTGTTTAAGATATGTTCCTAGAGAAAAATTTAGTTGAAAGTTGGTAGTAGCAATTATGCGGACTGGGTCCGTAGACTGAGGATTGTCCTCATTGCTGCACAGAAGGCTTATGTCCTTAATGCACCGCTCGGTGTGCTGAACCTCAGCGTCGTCTGTAGATGTTGCGAAACATCTGACATACACGTTTTGATGACTACGTGATAGTTCAGTGCGTTATGCTAACGGTTTAGAATTGTGGCACCAAAGACGTTTTGAAACGTCGCAGAACATGTGAGATGTTCCGAAGACTGAAATTGGGATTTCAGACTAATGCCCGCGTCAAGAGGTATGAGACCTCTGACAAGTTTCTTAAGCCCGCAGACTAAGGGAGAAAAGCTCAATCGTTGAGCATGTGCTCAGATTGTCTGAGTGCCACAATCGCTTGAATCGAGTGGGAGTTAATCTTCCAGATGAGATAGTGATGGTTCTCCATAGTCACTGCCACCAAGCTAGTAGAGCTTCGTGATGAACTATAATATATCAGGGATAGTTATGATGATCCTTGAGCTATTCGCGATGTTTGACACCACGAAAGTAGAAATCAAGAAGGAGCATCAATTGTTGATGGTTAGTAAAACCACTAGTTTCTAGAAGGGCAAGGGCAAAAGGGATACTTCATGAAACAGCAAATCGTTTGCTGCCCTAGTAAAGAATCCCAAAGTTGAACCCAAACCTGAGACTAAGTGCTTATGTAATGAGAGGAACGGTCACTGAAGCAGTACTACCCTAGATACTTGGTAGATGAGAAGGCAGGCAAGGTCGACAGAAGTATATTGGATATACATTATATGAATGTGTACTTTACTAGTACTCCTAGCGGCACCAGGGTATTAGATACCGGTTCGGTTGCTAAGTGTTAGTAACTCGAAATAAAAGCTGCGGAATAAACGGAGACTAGCTAAAGGTGAGATGACGATATGTGTTGGAAGTGTTTCCAAGGTTGATGTGATCAAGCATCGCATGCTCCCTCTACCATCGAGATTTGGTGTTTGCGTTGAGCATGATTGGATTATGTTTATCGCAATACGGTTATTCATTTAAGGAGAATAATGGTTACTCTGTTTATTTGAATAATATCTTCAATGGACTTGCACCTAAAATGAATCTCGATCGTAGTGATACACATGTTCATGCCAAAAGTAATGATAGTACCACATACTTGTGGCACTGCTATTTGAGTCATATTGGGATAAAACGCATGAAGAAGCTCCATGTAGATGGATCTTTGGACTCACTCGTTTTTGAAAAGATTGAGACATGCGAACCATGTCTATTGGTATATATGCATGAAGAAACTCCATGCAGATGGATCGTTTGGACTCACTTGATTTTGAATCACTTGAGACATGCAAATCATACCACATGGGCAAGATGACTGAAAGGCCTCGTTTTCAGTAAGATGGAACAAGAGAGCAACTTATTGGAAGTAATACATTTTGATGTATGCAGTCCAATGAGTGCTGAGGCATGCAGTGGATATCGTTATGTTCTTACTTCACAGATGATTTGAGTAGATGCTGAGTGTATTTACTTGATGAAACACAAGTCTGAATTATTGAAAGGTTCAAGTAATTTCAGAGTGAAGTTGAAGATCGTCGTGACAAGAGGATAAAATGTCTGTGATATGATCATAGAGATGAGTATCTGAGTTACGAGTTTGGCACACAATTAAGACATTGTGGAAAGTGTTTCACAATTAATACCGCCTGGAACACCATAGTGTGATGGTGTGTCCGAACATCATAACTGCACCCTATTGGATATGGTGCATGCCATGATGTCTCTTATCGAATTACCACTATCGTTTATGGGTTAGGCATTAGAGACAACCGCATTCACTTTAAAAGGGGCACCACGCAATTCCGTTGAGACGACACCGTTTAGAGAAACCTAAGTTGTCGTTTCTTAAAAGTTTGGGGCTGCGAAGCTTATGTGAAAAAGTTTCAGGCTGATAAGCTCGAACCCAAAGCGGATAAATACATCTTCATAAGAATACCCAAAACAGTTGGGTATACCTCCTATTTCAGATCTGGAAGCAAAAGTAATTGCTTCTAGAAACGGGTCCTTTCTCGAGGAAAAGTTTCTCTCGAATTGAGTGGGAGGATGGTGGAGACTTGATAAGGTTATTGAACCGTCACTTCAACTAGTGTGTAGCAGGGCACAGGAAGTTGTTCCTGTGGCACCTACACCAATTGAAGTGGAAGCTTATGATGGTGATCATGAAACTTCAGATCAAGTCACTACCAAACCTTGTAGGACGACGAGGATGCGTGCTACTTCAGAGAAGTACGTGATCCTGTCTTGGAAGTCATGTTGTTGGACAACGATGAACCTATGAGCTATGGAGAAGCGATGGTGGGCCCATATTCCGACAAATGGTTAGAAGCCATTAAATCCGAGATAAATGGATCTTTAAGAAGAAGACGAACGTGGACGGTAATGTTGCCGTCTATGAAGCTCGACTTGTGGCAAAGAGTATTTCCACAAGTTCAAGGAGTTGACTACGATGAGATTTTCCCATCCGTAGCAATGCTTAAGTCCGTCGAAATCATGTTAGCATTAGCTGCATTTATGAAATCTGGCAGATGGATGTCAAAACAAGTTTCCTTACCAGTTTTCGTAAGGAAAGGTTGTATGTGATACAATCAGAAAGGTTTTGTCGATCCTAAGGATGCTAAAAGGTATGCTAGCTCCAGCGATCCTTCCATGGACTAGAGCAAGCATCTCGGAGTCAGAATATACGCTTTGATGGAGTGATCAAAGTTTTTGGGTTTATACAAAGTTTGTTAGAAACTTGTATTTACAATAAAGTGAGTGGGAGCGCTACGACATTTCTGATAAGAATATGTGAATGACATATTGTTGATCCGAAATGATGTAAAATTTCTGGAAAGCATAAAGGGTTGTTTGAAAGGAGTTTTTCAAAGGAAGACCTGGATAAAGCTGCTTACATATTGGGCATCAAGATCTATAGAGATAGATCAAGACGCCTGATGATACTTTCAAAGAACACACACCTTGACATGATTTTGAAAGATTTCAAAATAGATCAGCAAAGAAGGAGTTGTTGGCTGTGTTACAAGGTGTGAGTATTGAGTAAGACTCAAGACCTGACCACAGCAGAAGAGAGAGAAAGGACGAAGGTCGTCCCCTATGCTTCAGACGTAGGCTCTACAGTATGCTATGCTGCGTACCGCACATGTAGTGTGCCTTGCCATGAGTTGGTCAAGGGGTACAATAGTGATCCGGGAAAGGATCACATGACAGCGGTCGAACTTATCCTTAGTACCTAGTGGACTAAGGAATTTTCTCGATTATGGAGGTGAAAAGGAGTTCGTCGTAAAGAGTTACGTCGATGCGAACTTTGACACTAATCCGGATGACTCTGAGTAGTAAACCGGATTCGTATAGTAGAGCAATTATTTGAAATGGCTCCAAATAGCGCGTGGTAGCATCCACAAGATGACATAGATATTCGTAAAGCACACACGGATCTGAAAGGTTCAGACCCGTTGACTAATAACCTCTCTCACAAGCATAACATGATCAAACCAGAACTCATTGAGTGTTAATCACATAGTGATGTGAACTAGATTGTTGACTCTAGTAAACTCTTTGGATGTTGGTCACATGGTGATGTGACCTATGAGTGTTAATCACATGGTGATGTGGACTAGATTATTGACTCTAGTGCAAGTGGGAGACTGTTGGAAATATGCCCTAGAGGCAATAATAAATTGGTTATTATTATATTTCCTTGTTCATGATAATCGTTTATTATCCATGCTAGAATTGTATTGATAGGAAACTCAGATACATGTGTGGATACATAGACAACACCATGTCCCTAGTAAGCCTCTAGTTGACTAGCTCGTTGATCAATAGATGGTTACGGTTTCCTGACCATGGACATTGGATGTCGTTGATAACGGGATCACATCATTAGGAGAATGATGTGATGGACAAGACCCAATCCTAAGCCTAGCACAAGATCGTGTAGTTCGTTTGCTCAGAGCTTTTCTAATGTCAAGTATCAGTTCCTTAGACCATGAGATTGTGCAACTCCCGGATACCGTAGGAATGCTTTGGGTGTACCAAACGTCACAACGTAACTGGGTGGCTATAAAGGTGCACTACAGGTATCTCCGAAAGTGTCTGTTGGGTTGGCACGAATCGAGACTGGGATTTGTCACTCCGTGTAAACGGAGAGGTATCTCTGGGCCCACTCGGTAGGACATCATCATAATGTGCACAATGTGACCAAGGAGTTGATCACGGGATGATGTGTTACGGAACGAGTAAAGAGACTTGCCGGTAACGAGATTGAACAAGGTATCGGGATACCGACGATCGAATCTCGGGCAAGTAACATACCGATAGACAAAGGGAATTGTATACGGGATTGATTGAATCCTCGATATTGTGGTTCATCCGATGAGATCATCGAGGAGCATGTGGGAGCCAACATGGGTATCCAGATCCCGCTGTTGGTTATTGACCGGAGAGTCGTCTCGGTCATGTCTGCGTGTCTCCCGTACCCGTAGGGTCTACACACTTAAGGTTCGGTGACGCTAGGGTTGTAGAGATATTAGTATGCGGTAACCCGAAAGTTGTTCGGAGTCCCGGATGAGATCCCGGACGTCACGAGGAGTTCCGGAATGGTCCGGAGGTAAAGATTTATATATGGGAAGTCTTATTTTGGTCGCCGGAAAAGTTTCGCACTTTATCGATATTGTACCGGGAGTGCCGAAAGGGGTCTGGGGGTCCACCAGCCCCGGGGGGGGCACATGGGCTGTGGGGGGTGCGCCTTGGCCTATATGGGCCAAGGGAACCAGCCCCAAGAGGCCCATGCGCCAAGAGATAAGATAAACGGAGAGTCCTAAAGGGGGAAGGCACCTCCGAGGTGCCTTGGGGAGGAAGGACTCCTCCCTGGCCGCACCCTTCCTTGGAGGAAGGGCCAAGGCTGCGCCCCCCTCTCCCTTGGCCCTATATATAGTGGGGGGGAGGGAGGGCAGCAGCAATCCAAGCCCTGGCGCCTCCCTCTCCCTCCCGTGACACCTCTTCCTCCCCGTTTGCGCTTGGCGAAGCCCTGCCCGGATCCCGCTACTTCCACCACCACGCCGTCGTGCTGCTGGATCTCCATCAACCTCTCCTCTCCCCTTGCTGGATCAAGAAGGAGGAGACGTCGCTGCTCCGTACGTGTGTTGAACGCGGATGTGCCGTCAGTTCGGCGCTAGGATCATCGGTGATTTGGATCACGACGAGTACGACTCCATCAACCCCGTTCTCTTGAACGCTTCCGCTCGCGATCTACAAGGGTATGTAGATGCACTCCTTCCCTCTCGTTGCTAGTAAACTCCATAGATTGATCTTGGTGATGCGTAGAAAATTTTGAATTTCTGCTACGTTCCCCAACAGGATATGCATGGCTCAATGGTTGGAGGAAGTGCTCACGTCGCTCCTTTTCCTCAAGAAACAAATCAACATGTTCAACAGCCAACGCCTTGGCTGTCTGGTCATCTTCGCTTAACTGAAAATAATTAGGAGTGTAAATATTTCGCCTTTTTGATCCCACCACATCCTCAGCATCACCCATGTTTGTATCAGAAACAAAATAAAAAACAGAAGAGAAAACCATGAAGAAAAGTCACATGTGGCTTGCACCTTCGCCTCGAGCTCGAGCCACCACGAGTCTGCCGCTTAGCTCGCACAAATTACCCCCCCCCCCCCCCCCGCCGTGAAACCCCTTCAAGGGGTACCCCAAAATTAGTTGCTCCCCCAAACGATTGGCGAGTATGTTTTTGATTTTCGATCCTAAGATGGTTGTTGGGTGATGGGGCTCCATATGATGAAGTCGCAGATGATTTCAAACTGTCTGAGAGACATGATCTGGGTCGGTGATGGAGTCGATGAAGATGGCGGTGGCGTTGAAGATCCAATCTGGCAAAGCGAGATCTCCACGATCGGCGCCATCTGTCAAGGGTGTTTCACAAAGTACCAGGAACATGGTAATTGCAAGTAGATTTTTTGGTGGTTCAGGTCATCGGACAAACAGATGCCATGGATTTTACCCCCCTCCCCGCGATGACAGGTGACAACCCCACTCCTACTTGTATGGGAGTGTCTTAGAGGATAATACAATCTAGGAACACAATGTGGTTCGCTAAGTTGGATATCAACTCGTCGGGTTCTTTGGTGGACGATATAGAAAAGATGTCTAGTCCAGATCTATTGTAAAGATAGTCCAGGGCTTGAGGAGATGTCGAATGCGTTTCTCCTCCGGCTTCGCACTGAACGCCTTTATATAAGGGTGTAGGTCCGTTGCCTTATTCCTCCATCTTGACCTTATTGCTTCGCGCGGTGTTGACTCCTCAACTTTGGTAGTTGTACGACTCCATCTCGGAGAACCAGGGGTGGCAAGTTCTGGGAAGTCAGTCGCCTAGGTATGGCCTTCGGTGCGCAGGTATATAGGCAAATATGCCCCCAAAATATGGTATATGCGACACAAAATAAGGTGAAACCACTCCCACTCGACAAGCACTCAATTAGAATTTCCAACATATCTACCATATGTTAAATAATATAGGGGACAATGGGCCACCCTCATGGAATCCAGGAAAACCTGAATTTAGTTGTGAATAGCTTTACAAGAAATCTGAACAAGTCTCCAACTTATCTTGAGTCATCAGTTACACTGAATAGAGCGCCATGCCGATGGAAGTTCTTCCTATTTGGGGATGGCGGTGTGCCTTTGAACCTCGAAGACTTTATTAACGAGTGGAAGAAAGGAGGCCCTATTTATGTCATCATATACAAGGAAAGAATCCCGCGCATTGAAAGCATAAATAACTGTGACAATATACAGATAAAATGATAACAATGGAAAAATAATTCCATCCTTTACCAGTAATCCATTTTTCATTTGCAAGTAATGGTCAACATCGTCGTTAACTTTTATAGCTACACCATAGCCAACTTTTAAATTATCAACACAGGCACACCATTTTTTAGATAAGTCTTTCATTCTTAAGGCCCATTGAATAAACGTCCATTTGACTTTTTCATAAGGTTTTACAAAGTTTATCTTAAATATCATCGCACTTATTCTTTTCCGGTGAATCTCATATATGGTTTCATGTAGGATACTACTCCACAAAAAATGTTTCTCTCTTGCATAACTATCGTTGAGACGGACAGAGCACATAGTCAACCACCGCATTGAGCCTATTTGTACTTACCTTAATGAAAATTTGAAACTTACATTACGTAGATAGATCCACATGTATTTGGTGGACACGTAATACCACCTTAGCCTTTGGTAACAAAACGATCTCATCAAAATTTAAACTTCCCCAGAAGTCACTCTTGAGCAAAAGCAAGAAGAGTGGGCAAGTCGTGTGTGACTGCTTGATGGATTGTTCTCTTCTTTTTGGGTTGTCGTATGTGATGTATTTGTTGATGTGTTTTGATGGTGATTATTTTGCCATGTTGTAATCCATGGGCCCGAGGTTGTAGGCGTTTGCTCGTCTCGTGGGGACGTGGGGTGGTGATGGAGATTCATGCTTTGTGAGTAGTCCACATGTGACTATGTTGTAATGGTTTTTCTCGTTTTGCATCAATTAACTGAATCTTTTTTAATCGATCGACGACATTTCGAAAAACCGGAGTATTTGACATGTCACATGGGTACATATATATTAGTAAAAAAGAACGAAACTGAAACCACAGCCCAAACATGAGAAAAATCTGTCGAGTGTCATCAAACTGAATCTCCATATAACAAGTCTGTATTTTGCTGTTGCTATGTATTGTACCTCGAACTGTTGAACACTTGCACTAGCTCACGAACTCGTGGACGACACCATTCACCTCGATCATGCTACACCCAGGCACCTTGGCCACTCCCTCCTCCCGCATCTTCCCCCTGACACCCAAGCCCCGGCCTACCTCGCCGTCGCGTGCAAGCACACTCGCCGCGAGCACGTACGCGCCGCTGTCCTGTGGGTCGCATTCCACGGCTCCCCTCGCCGCGCGTGCCCCTGCCTCCGCGTCGCCGTGCAAGCGGCATCCGGAGAGCAGGGCGCCCCAAATGGCCGCGTCTGGCTTCATCGGCATTGCGCGGATGGTGTCCTCCGCCTCCCGGAGCCTTCCCGCCCGGGCGAGCGCATCGACAAGGCAGCCATAGTGTTCGATCCCCGGTGTAACACCGTATTCCCTCCCCATTGACGCGAACAGAGCCTTCGCCTCGTCGGCCATGCCGGAATGGCCGTAAGCCATCAGCATCGCGATGAAGGTGACCTTGTCCGGTCTGAGACCGTAAGGTTCCAGCTCGGAGAACAAGGCGAGCGCTTCTTGGCATTGCCCATGCGCTGCCAGGCCAAGCATCATGGCGTTCCAGGACGACAGCTTGGCCATGCCCTGCGATCTTGAGGTGTCGAACACCTGGCGAGCCTTGTGTATGGAGCCACACTTGCAGTACATGTCCACGAGGGCGGTGACCACGAGCGCGTTCATGGCCACGTCGTGCTTGTCTATGTACGCGTGCACCCACGCGCCCTGCTCCAGCGCGCCGAGGCTGGCGCAGCAGCCGAGGACGCTGACGAGCACGTTGGCGTTCGGCTCCACGCCGTCCACCTGCATCGCGGAGAAGAGGTCGACGGCGTCTTGGCACCTCGCGGCGCGGGAGTACGCGCTCACCATGGCGCTCCACGTCGCCACGGTCCTGGCCGGCATGTCGTCGAACACCGCCCGCGCCTCGTCGACGCGCCCTGCCCTCGAGAGCGCCACGATCGCGCTGTTGCACGACACGATGTCGAACACCTGGCACTGCCCGAAGAGCGCCAGCGCCTCGTCCGCTCGGCCGCAGGACGCGTACATGGCGATCATGGAGTTGCGTGTATACGCGTCGCCGGCGAGGCCGAGCTTGAGCACCATGCCGTGGAGCGCCGCGCCGTCGTCGGCGCGGCCGAGGCGCGCGTATGCCGCGAACAGAGACGGGAACGTGCGCCGCTCCGGCGGCGTGGGCGACCGGAGCATGTCGACAAACAGCGCCACAGCCGCGTCCGGGCCGGGCCCGTCGGACAGCGCCCTTATGACGGTGTTCCACATGAAGGAGTTGGGCCTCGGGTGGTGCCTCACGATGCGCGCGGCGTAGGCAGCGTCGCGTCCTTCGCCGGCGCAGAAGGCGACGGCGCGGCTGGCGGCGATGGGGTCTTTGGCGAGGCCAGACTTGACGAGCGCGGCGTGGAGCTGGCGGAGGTGAGCCATGGTGGCGCATTGCGTGTGGAGGAGGGTGAGGGCCGGGTGTGAGGCAAGGAAGGCAGAGATGGATGGGGAGGACGGGAGGAGATGGGAGGTGGTGGAGGAAGAAGCGCTTGCGGGCGATGGCACTGGCGCCATTGCCATCCTCTGTACTCTGGTAATTGCTCGGGTTCTTTCTGGCTGTGAAGGTGGTGACTGTGTGCGCCACTGCCATGGCTTTCTTCGGATAAGGTCACCTCCTCACTTGTGGCCTATCTTGTGCTTGCTTACCAGTATTTGGTTGGGCCAAATTAGGATTGGGCTTTTCACTCAAGTCTGGGCAGGCTCCAGTGGCAAAGTCAAATGGTAGGTAATCCTCAAAAAAATGTCAAATGGAAGGTTGCATGTTCCTCATGTTGTAATCAGATAATCAGACTCACAAAATAGCAGAAGTTCCATTCACAGCAACAAACATACATCCATGCTTTTTTTTTTTGTCACAGTTCAGAAAGAGAAATAATCGTCAATTTTCATTGTTCGACGTTGATTTCAGAATATCCAACAACATGATAACTAGGTGGAAAAACAAGAGAGTTCATATAATTTCTCAGACTAGGACGACATTCTTGAGCTAAGATCTCATACTTCACCAGCACCAGAGATAATGTAATGCACAGGAATGCAGTAGACAGAAAGAACTTATTGAAGAACAAAGTCTTAAGTCAGTCCTCAGTGCTGCCTCCGTGTTCCACAGTACCCTTCTCATACCGCTCCTTCAACAGAGATTGTGAAGAAACTCTATGGGAAATGAATCGGTCCTCGCTGCTGCTTGCATTCTTGACATTTTGTCACAAAAACCAGCATTTGCATCTACGCAGATCCTGCGGACCTTCAAACCACCTGTCCCAAGACTGGTAAGCAGCTCCAGTAGTTCTGCAGTTACAGAAAAAATAAGTCATTATTAGACTATGAGTTGACAAAAATGTTCAGATAATCCTATAGACAAACTAATATGATATTTTTGTGGTTACTTACACAGGAAGTAGAGGGTCTGCTTTGCTTTCAATTGTTACTACAAACCTAACAAAAGGTTAATAATGCAGTCAGCCCCCAGTCACCAATTATACACACTGTGGGTGCTTTTTAAGCAGTAACACCATATGGTAAAATGTGAATTGATCGGGGTTTTACTGACACGTACTCTTGCAGTGCTGTTGACACCTTATCCATCTTATTTAGCTCTTCAAGTTCCTCCTGTATGAAGTCCAATTGAGAATATCAGCAGTTTGGCAGAGAAGGGAATACCCATATCTTGCAAGAAATTCTATTGTGCCAGATATACAGATAATTGTGTCAAGGACAGATACCTAGCTCATCAGTAGCATCTCTATTGTGAAATTTCAAATGAACTTATTTTTAAAACGTGTGTTTTTTCCCTGCTATGCAATTTGCATTCTCTGCTTGCATCCCTGAAATGTGGCACTAATGGAGAAGTTTGAGTGTACTGTTCAAAATGAATTTGCTACTAGTGAAGCATCATGAGCTCTCACTTATTTGTACATAAATATGGCTTTCGTTCATGTCCATCATTATCCAAGCTATTTTGGAACACAACCACGCAGCGCCACAAAACAACGAGTTCATTGCCCTTCCTTGAGCACTGCATTTTGTTTTTTACACGCAGTTAGAACACACGTGCATTTTCATTGTCAAAAAAAACCTCGGAATGTTTTTTTACTATTTGTTTCAGTTTTACTGTGCATGAAGGAGCATATGAGCCTGAGCTTCAGCAAAAATGAAAAATCATTGGTGCTTAGCCATCAAAATAGGTAATACAGCTTGCTTAACACCCTTGGGATCTAACAAGTGAGCTCAATAGTATTATTAGTTATAGTTACTAGTTTGTAAACTCTCAGTCTCTCATTAATCCTTGCTAGTTTTACTGACTAGGTGGTACGTAGATGACTACTCAAGTAAGCTATAAGTTAAACAGTACAAAAGTACAGAGGTCGATAGAAATGGTCTGATGCTGATGCTGATAGATCCAATGATCTGATGCTGATAATACAATGATCTGAGTCTCAGTCTCTCATAAATCCAATGATCTGATGCTGATAGAAAAGGTAAAAAAGGAAATTACATGTCTCTCTCTGGACCTTTCAAAACGGTAAGAAAATTCCCCGCCAGAATAGATAAATATTTGGATATGTCGTCAAACTGATTGAATATGTTAATTATTTTTATTTTTAACTATATTATAATAGGACGTCGACAGTAGAATTTACCACCAGATAAGAACTATGTTACTCCATCTTAATCAAGACTCAATACTCATATCGTTTTCCAAATTTGAACTTGCAACAATACTTCGCAAAAGAAAATACAATAGATTTAACAAAAGATGACAAATAATTTTACAGCATAACATCCATCTAGCAATGCCATGGCCCTGGTCCTTGAATCTATATCATCCAGAACCATATATATATATAAGACAAATGAATTTTATTCATGATGATATTCATCTGGCCTCTGATTGTAAGAACTTCAATAAATGAGAACTTGGAGTGATAAAGAAAATTCATCATTAATTATAACTTGAAATTGCAAGTACAAAACGCTGTAGTTATAATAATGAGCATAGTTTTGTAATTAAAGAAATTGATCGCAGTATAGAAACATAATCGATTAGAACTTAAGTACGTAACCAAATAACATACAGATAGAAAATGTTTCTTTAGTTGTTCATAGAGCATGAAAATCTTCAGATTGCCAATGTTCATTCTCTATGCAAACTGACAAAGGGTGTAAAAAATACTACTAACCTCAATTCATAATAAGTGCCGCAGTTTTGAACTAACCCCAGCTCAAAACCGCGTCACCTATTTTGGATAAGAGGGAGTGGTACAACTTCGGAATAATAACCAAAGGTAAATAAACCAAAACTATCCAAGTTGGTCTTAACTTGTAAGGACTACCAAAATAATATGAGCATTTGTTAAGCAGTTCCCTAGTTTATGGGCCGCATACCAGCTTGCCACCAAAACTAATGAGCATACAAACTGAAAACGCTTTGCTACAGTACTTGTTTTAGCTGTTCCGCGAATAAAAAGGCATATCTTGTGTTTGGGTAACCACGTTGATCCAGCACCGATTTCTCCTTCCAATGACTTCCAACGATTGGATCACGCACTGGCGCGAACTATAGAAAACATGGCTCCCCATGCACCAGGTCCCCCTCAGGCCATAGCAGCCGCGCCTCACCCCATGTGCATTCCGACTAGTTAATTCCTCAGTGGTACACTGCACAATCATTTGACGCAGCAGAAATTCGGTTTTGTTTTCTTCAGCAGAGAAACTGGGATGGATGTAGCCGGACAGATCTGTGCATGTCAGAGAAAAGGCCCAGGAAATACTACTAGTACGGAACTGAATATTTGCCGCAAGAAATCCTGAAGCAGGTGTGCGCGACCAAGGAGGCACCGAATGTGGACATATGCCCTTTGACCGCTTTCTCCCCCTCCCCCACCCACCCCACCACCGGCGGCCCACCCCCCTACCCCATGGGACGCAAGGTAATGCAGGCGAGAGAGATGGACCCGCGAGAACCTCGGAGGTCTGCCATGTCGAAGGTTTCGTGGTGCATGGTGAGGGATGGGGATCGAAGAAGTTGCTACCCCAAACTAGTTTCTATGCTTCAGAACATGGGGCTGAAAAGCTAAAAGCTTGCGTGCCGCTTTTCTTCAGGAGAATTGCCGTTCTTAGCCCAACAATTTTCGAAACAAAGTCAAAGAAAAGGCCTAAAGATTCAAGAAAGCAATCACTCTTTTTCCCTTATAGAAGTATATCGGAGACAAGCTAACAACGGAAACAATATTCAGAGAGAAGGTAACAATGGAAACGAGGATGACATGGGCGGACCTCGAGGAAGCGCGCTTCTTGCTCGAGCTTCTTGAGCTCGGCCTGGATCCGGTGCCGGCCCCGCATGTCCCCGGCTTCCCCTCCACCCCCGCCGACGTCTCCCGGAACCTGCATCGCCGCGAGAGGAGTGGCGCCGGCAGCGAGAGGACCTCCACTCCGCGCTGCTGGTCTGTCTGCTGGACGATGGCTCGGAGTATAGAATAGTGGGTGGGGCGGGCAGACACGCGCAGCCAAGCGCATCTGGCAGATGCGTGCGTGGGTTGGGCTGCACTGCGAAGCCAACCAAACCAAGCGGTGTCACGGAATGCGCGGACGGCGGAAAGACTCTTTTTTGGTTTTCGAAAAGGTTTCCTTGTGACGACGACGGATGGACTGATAATACAGTGGAGCGGTGGATCAATGTATTGGCAGTCATATTCCGGATATATGATTTGTGATTTTGTGATAGAAGGGTTGGTTTTGGAGACGATTTTGCGGAGTGCTGTATGGCTTAAAACTACCGGTATTGAGGTTACGGTTCCAAAAAACTATATGTTTTTTAAAATTCGCTGAAAACTATCACAAATTTGGTTTTCTATTTCAAAAAGCACCGGTGACCGAATCACTAAGCTTTGACCAGGTTTATGACAGATCGGGCCCACGCGTCAGCACTCAGGCGTGGCCATTAACGGTCGTCACCCTGGGAGGTCAAAAGGGCCCGAGCCCCTCTCTCTCGGAGTCGCCCACTCTCCTTGGTCGCTCACTCTCCTCTCTATTCGTCTACTCAGGTCCATGTCGCTGATCAGCGCAGTGCTCGTCGCCGGTGAGCATTCTGTCACCCTGCACGGTCAAAAGGGCATGCGTCTCTCTCTCTCTCTCTCTCCCCCCTCGGCTGTCCAATCTCCCTATCTCTCTGCTCAGCTTGACGTTGCTGCCAACCTCACTGCTCGTCGCCAATGAGCCATGCCGTCATGGAAGGACGGGGAGTATAGCACGGACGGCGACCTAGACATGGGTTGCAGCATGGACATGGAGATGTGGGTAAGTCTTTTCTGCGCCTAGGGCTAGGGTTCTACAGTTTGGGATTTTTTTTGATTTGAGCTATATTTGACACGGATTCGAAAGATTTTTTGACTCGTGTTGGTGCTAATGGTTGTAGGAGACCCCTTGACACCATTCCCGACTCCTAAGCCAATCTTTCGTGGTGATGTTGTAGATTCGTCACCCAAGTGCATGCTGCGCCAGCAAAGGCCCAACAAATATGTTATCTTTGATTGAATTGACACTAGAAGGAGATTCCTTGGGTCTTTTGTGCAGGTGAGTTAGCGGTAGATGAAGCTTTTGTGCAAAAAAAAAAATTCAGATCTAGCTTTGTTTGTGTACCTCTACTCACTTAACCTATGAAGCATATATAACTGAAATAGCAATACAATAGATGATGCAGTGATACTAGTGCATAGTGCAGAATATACTTTGTTTGTTGTTGCTTAATTGGTCATTGACCAATACTCAATACATTGTTGTATTGCTAGTCAGTGACCATTCCTAGCAGTAATTAAATATTGCAAAATGAGGTAGTGGTTAGTGACTAGCTAATGAAATGGCCATCGATGTGTATTGTGTTTGTCAAATTGCCAATTGAGGTACCGTTTACGGCTTTACAGTTAATAGTAGCTCATGAAATGGTCACCAATCTGTATGTAGTTTGTTAGTATGCACTATTGTTTGATGTTAGAAAAGTAGTGATCAATGTAGTAAATTAGTTATCTATGTCATAAATTCTTAAATAGTACAGAGGTAAATTGTGTTGTACTATCTACTTTGCTTTTGCAGGGAGGTGTAAACTGTGGAGTGGTGGAGTGGGTTGCTGGGCCTTGGCATGTCATACTGTAGAAGTGCTTAACTAGGTTGTGGGACATGTTCATGAGCAAAATGCTGACAGGGTGTTTGACAAGGAGGCTCATGACAGAGAGATCGTCAAGCTCAAGAAGGAGAATAATCAGCTCGACAATCAATAAAACCAGCTTGTGGATGATGTTGCCAAGCTCTATGGTTGGCAAGATGGTAGGCAAGGGCATGATATGCAGTACACTAGCCAGAAGGAAATGGATGATGCATTTTTTTAAGAAGTAAGAGCTAGAGCAACATGCCAAGATGCAGGTACAGTTAGGGAAACTAAAGCTGGGCAAGGAGCAAAGGTGCATCCTTTAATCTCAAGCAAATATCATCCAGAACACCAGGAAGGCCATGAGTGAGACCAAGGAGGACAGGAATCTGATCAAAGAGGAGAAGAAATAGCTTGAGTATGACATTGCTGACCAGCTGAAAGAAGGGTTTGGGAGCAAGAAGAAGCTCCCGAAGATCAAGTCTCTGCTGGAGGAAGGAAGATCACATCTGGTGGCTAAGTAATATATTAGACCTATATAAATAATTGGCCTATGAACCTGATGTTGAGGGGTGTATATTTGGGGTGGTATGATGTTAGAAGTGCTAAGTTATGCTATGATGTTAGAATTGCCAAGTTATCTGTAATGATTAGGTTGCTTTAGTTATGAATTGGTTGCTTAAGTTATGAACTACATGTGTTAGGTTAAAATCATTTATGAGTAATCAATTAAGACTGCTATGTATCATCTTTTGATGGGTTTTAGTCTGATCTTGTGATGTGTGAGTTTAATCGGTATGTATGGATGTTGTCATCACAACTTGATGCTTTGTTTACTTAGAATGGCCACATAAATTGGCAAATGGGGCATACAATGGGCTTTTTACTCTAAATGTACAAAACCCACCATGTCCCGGCCTACCCTTTGTTAATATAACCCCCCTCCCCAAGCAGTTCACAACCACAACCATATTTACCCTAGCCACCACCCCATAGCACAAGAACCCTAGGAAGCGAGATGTATCCAAGCTTGGGTGAGGTCACTAAAGAAGAGGAGGAGGTAGTGGAGGTGAGGGCTACCAGCGTGCGACATCATAGAGCACTGACACGTAGGGCTCAGAGGGAGAGGGATCCTATGGCACCACCAGAGAGGTCTCAAAGGGCACCGACGGCAACCGGATACTCGTTGGAGTATATCCACCAACTGTCCAACACAAGCTTTTAAATCTAGGTTGATATATCAGTTTTGGGTCTCTACTGATATAAACAAAACATATCATTTTGTAAATATCATTTTCATACATAACATCTGCTATAGACCTAAATATCGACTGATATGGTCGATATCTGACCCGATATGCCCACTAATATAGACCGAGTACATCGATGAACACAAATTTTTTATGAGAAAGCATTGGAAAAAATATGTTGCAGGATTATGAATCAACAAAACACGATAAGCCAAAATACCACCCACATCACATGTGAGAAAGAAACTCAAATCCACCTTGTTGTTTGCTACTGACAAGGGTCGAACACTAGGTGGGATAGTCTGACCCGATGTCTGACTTATATTTTACCCTCTGGACATAGGTTAAATATTCTGGCTTATGTCAAAACGTCTGACCTTATACAAAAGTCTTTGTATATGCTCGGGCATGACTCAGACACTGGACAGAGTGTCTGACTTGTGTTCGACTATCATAATGGGCATATTTTGGGGAACCTATAAATAGACCTCTTCTTACCTAGGCCACAATCACGTTCCTCCTTCTGCCATTGTTCTAAAGCTTCAAAGCTTAAGATCTCCCTCCCTAGCAGCCATCCATTTCACCCATACGTTTAGGGAGAGCAAGATGAGATCCCGGTCTACTAATTCACCAAAGCAAAACTTGTGTTCGTCGATTCCCCACGATATCCTTTGCGAATGTTTTACTCGGGTTTGTGGGGAATCCTAGATGGACCGTGTTTTCCAGGAGCTTCCAAGTTGTGTGTGTTGGAAGTATGCCCTAGAGGCAATAATATTGTATTATTATATATCCATGTTTATAATTAAGAGTTTATATTCTATGCTATAACTGCTATGATCCTGGAATATGCGATTCAGTGAAAGACTCATGCACGTGTGGAATGATAAAAGTAAAACCCGATTCCTAGTCTCACCTCTAAGACTAGCTCTTGTTTGTGATCATGTTTTCTGGATCTTAGGATATCCTTAAGTGTAATGATAGTCCTAAAATAACTTTGAGAATATGACGTTGGAAGAAGAACCATATTGAATTGACCAAAACTTTTCTGTTGTACTTTGAGATACAATCATCACAAGTCAACCGTTATAACACGGAGAGTTGACGTATGCTTTAGTTCCTTAGACCATGAGAGTATAGTAGTCACTTCTTACCGTACGATGGACTTTGCGGTTGCTAAAACGTCATCTGTAACATGGTGATCATAATGACAGCTTACAGGTTCATCAGAAAGTTTGACAAGGGCCTAGATAGCTCAAGCGTCGGATTTGCTCCTTCGATGATGGAGAGATATTCTTAGGGCTCTCTTGGTGTGACGGCATCCATCACCTTCTGGCCAGACACAGTTGACTAGGTCACAGGGATGCCGGAACATGTCAACGAGAAAGAAAAGGACAAAATCGATAACGAGGAGACCGTATAGTGAGCATAAGAATGACTCAAGAGGATACCGATATATCTCACTGCGGGTTTTGTAAAGTATCACGAAGCAAAGGTGATAGCACGTGATAACCAAAGGCTAACTCGAATGTTATTCATGTACTCATAGGAATTGATATGGCTGTCCACGGTTCTGCTATCGATCATTGAACGAAAGGGGTTTTGTTCATGTCTATGTTTTACCGAACCTACAGGTTCACAAGCTTACAATCTGTTGAGTTTTAGTGGGGCAAGAGTTATGAGAAAATATTTATGAAATAGTTTCATTAATATTAGAAATAGTTACGAGAGGAACCGGAGGCATCCGGGGGTTACCGGAAGAGTTTTGGGGTTTATCGGGTAATACCGGGAATTGATATATAGGTGGAAAATGTTTCTAGAGATGTTAAAGTAGAAATAAAAGGCTCTAATAATGATTAGGAGGCTTTTATAATTATTTAAATATCAATGGGCCAAAGTAAATAGTAAAAAGGCCAAGCGGTGGAGAATTATTGGGCACTAGGGCCCAATAACACTTGGGGCGCCCCCTAGCTTGTTGGGCAAGGTAGGGGAAGCCGAATATGAGGGGAACTCCCCCTACTCTTGCCCGGCCAAGGGGGGAGGTTTCCTTCCCCCTTGTGGCACCCCTCCCTCTCCTTCAACCTATATATACTTGAGGATTTGGCCCTTGGAAGGCACAAATTTTGGAGCTTCCTCTAGTTCTATAGTTCTAGTTCTAGTTGATCCAATTATAGCTACATCTAATCCTCTATAGTCCTCATAATTAGAAGCCTAGTGTAGTTCTAATCTTCTCCCTCTAATTCTCCGGCATCGATCAGCTCTGGACGGTGAAGCGCTGACGGATCGTGAAGACCGTACACGTACAAATTGTGGAGAGGTCGTGCTTTAGTCTTCGGTTCAAGGGACCGTTTGTGAATGGTTCGAGGGACTTCATGTATGATCTACACTAACTCTTATTCTGCTGTAACTTGAAGTTGGTAAAGATCCAATCTAAACTGTTTATGCATCTTCATAGTGTTACTGGTTTGATCGTAGGACGATTTTTTTTGTACAGCATTTACCAACAGTGGCATCATGAGCGGTTCATGAGTAGATGCAGGTTTCGATCTAGATCACATGTGAATGTGAGGGTTTGATGATCTTGTTTGCTTCCTCAAGTCTTGCTTCAGTTCAGTTCATTGGCAGCATGATGTAGCTTTTTACAAAGTTCTGACAATCAATCCGCTCTGTCTGTCGACGATCTGCTAACAGTTCTTTGGGCTTCATCATAGTCAAGAATAGTGAACTGTCGCAAGCATGAGGGGGCAATGAAGATGTTTGATCTTCACGGGGGTCACGCTTATTGTTAAAGTTTACTATGGGGCTAGAGATTTTTAATTAGGTATCTTTCCTCACACTCCCCGCAAAGTTAATCGAGCAACAAGAATTATTGCCTTAATGTTGGACGTAGATAGCTATTCTCCGAAAACCCTAGAATCCATGTAGTTAAAATTTGCCAAACCGATAGAGGACGTCTAACTTGGTTTTGCAGGATGCATGTGATGTGGTATAGCCTTCGTCATGATAATGAGTTTATGTATGAGATGGTTATATGATGTAACGTGAAATGACCTACACGTCACAGTATGACATGATGGCTGGAGCCAAGGGATTGTCACTTTAATAACCTGTGTGTCAACCGTGTTATTTTATTTTCATCAATGGGAGTGACGGACTTGGTACGAAGTTCACCGGCGCAAGGAGGCTTCACTAGGTGCAGGAGACCAAGGTGGTTCTCACGACACCACACTTCAAAGTACTTTCATGAAGACCTTGGAGGATCATGGAGACATTCCCGATGCCAAGGGCTATACCATATCATGCTATTAAGAAGGGATAATTAATTATGTGCCCTTAGTTGTGTCCCCCTCGGCAGATTTGCCCCTAGTTTCCGAAAACCATCGTTCTTGCCCGAACCAGTTTGGCAATCTTATGCTTTTACCCTTCCGACATGGTTCCGTCCAGTCAGCGCCGTTTGACCACTACCGCCGCTAGTTTTTGGACACGGCTTACCCCCGGTCGACCTAACTAACTCATTCCCACTCTCACTCTATCGTTCCCCATTCTCACTCTCTTTCCCCCGTCACAAACCCTAGTCACCATTGGCGGCTCACCACTAGATCCACAAAAACCATTGCTCGCACCACATCCATTTCCAGGCGATGGGGGAGGATGGAGAAACCCTAGGTGGTGGCCGCCGCAAGAAGGGCACCGCATCGGCACGGGAGGGCGGCACATCGCAAAGCAAGGGCCGTGGCTGCGCGCACGGCCAGACGGTGTCCCCATCACCACTAGATGGCGGAAATGGCGGCAGCGGCGTCGTCCACGATGGAAAGAGCACCGCATCGGCCCGGGGGAGCGTTGAAGGCGGTTGTGGTGGCAGTCAGGGCGGCAAGGGCACCACATCTGCATGTCAGATCTCGGCGGGGTAAGTTTTCAGTCTCAGATCTGCTCATGCTTAGTATCGTAGGATGGATTCAGAGAAGTTTTTGGCTAGCTTTGGTCCAATTGCTCATGGGAGATGGTATGCTCATTATTGTAGGATGGATCCGGAGGTTGCATTCTTTCTGTCTGTTAGAATGGAGACGACAGTTATAGTTTCTGCTGGTATGAAAGGAAAGGAAAGCGGATTCACATTTCCATTAGTTGTGGATAGCAGTAATAGGTCATTTAATGACTTTAGGGCTGCTATTTGTGCCAGGTATCCATGGGGATTGTTTGATGCTGTTGAAATGAGATATTGGGATAGTTTAAAGGAGTGTTGGAACCCTCTACAGTGTGATGATGAGTTAGGTGTGATGTTTGCAAGTAATGCAGAGACAAGGTCATGCAATCTGGAAATAACAGTAATTCAGAGAAAGAGAGGACAAAGGTGTGAAAAAACTGCTGGAGGGACAAGGGGTAGAAGAAGGGGTAGGCCATGTGCATCCAGGACAGTTGCTGCTAGTACTCCTAGTGCTCCTGTAACTAGTGCAGCAAGTGCAAGTACCACTCCAACTTCTCAATGTGGCACTAATAGACCAGAGGATCAACCTGATCCAGTTGTGGAGGAGGCAGTGCCGGAAGGGCAAAAGCATAATAAAACCAAAGTGAGTTGGACAAGAATGAGTGTTTTCATAAACTAGGGGCAAACCTGCCGAGTGTGACACAACTAAGGGTATAAAATCAATTTTCCCTATTAAGAATTGCCTAGGATGTTTATCCCTTTTTTATTGCACCATTTTGATTGCTAAGTAGCCATTTTTATTAGGGCGGTCTCTCATTGAAAATATCAAGTTAGTGCTCTTCCTAGTGTGGCAATCGTCTATAACATGTAGCTTTTCGGGGTACGTCATGTCCATATGTGTACGAACGGATTGTGAGGTGTAAGGCAAGTGAAGGTCAGACCTCATGGCGAAAACACTCGGTTGTCTCTAGCAGCATCGTCCTGAGCTCGGAGCACAAAGCATCAAAAGATGAACATGAGTCACATGGAGATGTGATCGGCAAGTTGGCCTACCAATTGAAGTTCACGTCATCAGTTATGTCCACATTAATGGCGGTGAATTAGATATGGGTCTTGAATCACGTAAATAGTCTCTTGGAGATCCATATGATGTAACTCTTTTTGCGATGTGTTTGTTGGGATCTGATGAACTTCGAGTTTATGACCAGTTATATCTTTTTATATCCATGAAAGTTATTTGAGTTTCTTTGATCTCTTATATGCATGATATCTTATAGCCTCGTATTTCTTCTCCGATATTTGGGTTTCGTTTGGCCAACTTGATCTATTTATCTTGCAATGGGAAGAGGTGGCCGGTAGTGGGTTCGATCTTACGGTGCTTGATCCCAGTGACAGAAGGGGAACCGACACGTATGTATCGTTGCTACTAAGGATTAAAAGATGAGATCTATATCTACCGCCATATAGATAAACGGATCTTGTCTACATCATGTCATCGTTCTTATTGCATTACTCCGTTTTTCCATGAACTTAAATACACTAGATGCATGCTGGATAGCGGTCGATGTGTGGAGTAATAGTAGTAGATGCAGGCAGGAGTCGGTCTACTAATCTTGGACGTGATGCCTATGTAATGATCATTGCCTGGATATCATCATGATTATTTGAAGTTCTATCAATTGCCCAACAGTAATTTGTTTACCCACCGTTTGCTATCTTTTTCGAGAGAAGCCACTAGTGAAACCTACGGCTCCCGGGTCTTCTTTCTCATATATTTGCCTTGCGATCTACTTTTCCTTTGCATTTTTATTCAGATCTATTAAACCAAAAATACAAAAATATTTTGCTGCACCATTTTATCTGCGGTCTATTATTTCAATATATCACAATTTTCTCCCGTCTCCTTGCCATTTTCTGGCGCCGTACCCCAGAAGGGATTGACAAACCCTTTAACACGTCGGGTTACGAGGTGTTGTTGTTTGTGTGCAGGTGCTGCTTACGTTGTGTTGCTTGGTTCTCCTACTGGTTTGATACCTTGGTTTCATAACTGAGGGAAATACCTACCGTCGCTGTGCTACATCATCCCTCCCTCTCTAGGGAAATACCGACGTAGTTCCAGCTACCATCAAGGAGAATTTCTAGCGCCGTTGCCGGGGAGGATCTTCAACATAACCAGGTTCCTAATCACAAATCTCATCAACTCGCAATTTACATTATTTGCCATTTGCCTCTCGTTTTCCTCTCCCCCACTTCACAAAAAAATTGTCGTTTTATTCGCCTCTCTTTTTCCGTTCGCCGTTTTCTTGCTGGATCTGTTTTTGTGTGCAATCTTGTTGTATGGTCATCATGACTCAAGAGAACACCAAGTTATGTGATTTCTCAAATACCAACAACAATGATTTTATTGGCACTCCGCTTGCTCCTCCCGCCACTAGTGCGGAGACTTGTGATATTAATACTGCTTTGCTGAATCTTGTTATGAAAGACCAATTTTCCGGTACTCCTAATGAGGATGCCGCGTCCCATCTTAATACCTTCGTGGAATTATGCGATATGCAAAAGAAAAAAGATGTGGACAATGATGTGGTCAAGATGAAATTGTTTCAGTTTTCTTTGCGTGATTCTATGAAAATTTGGTTCTCTTCTTTGCCTCACAATAGTATCGATTCTTGGAATAAGTGCAAATATGCTTTCATCACTAAGTATTTTCCTCCCGCAAATATTATTTCCCTTAGAACCCAGATCATGAATTTCAAGCAACTTGAACATGAGCATGTTGCACAATCTTGGGAAAGGATGAAAATGATGCTAAGGAACTGCCCTACTCATGGGTTGAATCTTTGGATGATCATACAATTTTTTTTATGCGAGATTGAATTTTGTTTCTCGTATTCTTTTAGATTCCGCTGTGGGAGGAACTTTTATGGAAATCACTTTGGGTGAAGCCACCAAATTGCTTGATAATATCATGGCAAATTATTCACAATGGCATACCGAAAGAGCTCCTACTAGTAAAAAAAGTTAATTCGGTTGAAGAAATTTCTTCTTTGAGTGATAAAGTTGATGCTCTTATGAAATTGGTTGCTAGTAAAAGTGCTCCTATTGATTTTAATGATATGCTTTTGTTTACTTTGATTGAGCAAAATAGTGATGCCATTGATGTGAATTTTATCTCTCGCAATAATTTCAACAACAATGCTTATAGAGGTAATTTTAATCCTAGGCCTTTTCATAGTAATTCCTCTAATAATTATGGTAATTCCTATGGAAATCAGCCTTACAATAATAATAGGAACACCTCTGATCTTGAGAATAATATTAAAGAATTTATCAACACGCAAAAAGTTTTCAACACTTTCATAGAAGAAAAGTTGAATAAGATTGATGATCTGTCTAGAAGTGTTGATAGAATTGCTCATGGTGTGGAAATCTCAAGATGAAATTTTTTGTGCCTAAAGTTGATGAATCAATTAAAGCTCTTTATGTTTCTATGGAGGAAAGTAAGAAAAGAACTGCTATGCTTAGAGCTAAAAGAGATTTTTTAGAAAAAGCTTTTTCTAGTGATTATTCTTGCAAAAATGATGAAGATCTTAAAATGATTGGTGTTTCTTATATTGATTCCTTGGAAGGCAATATCAAGTTCCAATTTCCTTTGAGAAAGGGTATGGATCAATCATGAGGGCATCTTATGGATCTCGAACCAAAGATGACAAAACTTAGATCCTTGCCTTACGCCTAGCTAAGGGCGTAAAACTATAGCGCTTGTTGGAAGGCAACCCAATGAATAAAATTTATTTTTGCTTTTTGATTTCTGTTCTTGTGTATTTACACAATTATGCTACTGGTATGATTGTGCTTTTTATGTTTTAATTAGTGTTTGTGCCAAGTAAAGCCTATAGGATCTTCTTGGCTGATAGTTGTTTGATCTTGCTGAAAAAGACAGAAACTTTGTGCTCACGAAAACAATTGTTAAAAATCACCAGAATGTGATAAAATGCCAATTCTTTTGGCATAAGATTAATATACAAATTACCCAGGTCGTTCTATTTTTGTAGAATTGTTGGAGTTACATAAGTATTCGCCAATGTTAGATTACTACAGACTGTTCTGTTTTGACAGATCCTGTTTTCTTTGTGTTGTGTACTTATTTTGATGGCTCTATGGTTTTCTTTGATGAGTTTTTGCCATAGAAAAGTTGGAATACAGTTGATATAACACAAAAACAAAATATGAATTGGTTTGATACAGCACTTATAGTATTGGTTTGCTTTCTTATACTAACGGATCTCACGAAGGTTTTGTTGAGTTTTGTGTGATTGAAGTTTTCAAGTTTTGGGTTATCTTACGATGGATGAAGGAATGATGTAAGAGCCTAAGCTTGGGGACGCCCCGGCATCCCAAGCTATTATCCAAGAATGAGCAACCAACTAAGCTTGGGTATGCCCCCGAGTGACATCCCCGCTTTCTTCCAACAACTATCGGTATTTTACTCGAGACTATATTTTTATTCGTCACATGATATGTGTTTTGCTTGGAGCGTCTTGTATGATATGCGTCTTTGCTTGTTTTATTTTGTTTTTTAAGTCATGAATCCTTGCTGTACACACCTATTAGAGAGAGCCAAAATTATATCATGACTTGTTAGAATTGCTCTCTATGCTTCACTTAAATCCTTTATGAGCTAGGTCTTGCTCTAGTGCTTCACTTATGTCTTTTTGAGCACGGTGTGCTTAGTATTTTTGAAGAAATGCTCTCTTGCTTCACTTAGATTTATTTGAGAGTTAGTAAAAATTTAAAGAAATTATCTCTTGCTTCAGTTAAATTATTTTGAGAGTAAAAAAAATTGTTATGCTCATGATCTTCACTTATATTTGTTTGAGCTTATGAAAAGCAACACATGAAAATTAGTCCCAAAGTGATAGATATCCAAGAAGGATAAAGAAAAAATGTCATGAAGATCATTGGACAAAATAAACTTGATTCTTATAATAGTTTTGAGATATGATGATGTGATATGTGAGTTATGTTGATGAGTAATTGTGCTCTAGTAAGAATATTGGTGTTAAGATTTGTGATTCCCTATGCATGCACGAGAGTCAATAATCATGCAATGAAAACTATATCCTACTTGTGGTGCATTATTCGGTGTTACTTATGCTTAATGCTTGCTTCACGAAATTATTGGTTTCTTGGTTGGTCGCTTCTCAATCTTTTTGCTAGCCTTCATTTTGCACCAAGTATGACCTCTATTTGTGCTTCCAAAATCCTTTAAACCAGTTTTGCCACATGAGTCCACTATATCTACCTATATGCGGTATTCTTTTGCCATTCTAAGCAAATTTGCATGTGTCATCTCTAATTTTCAAAATAAACTTCTCTTTTGTGTATTTGTTTCGCTCGCGGAACGGTAACGGGTGGCTAATATTTTCCATGTTGGATGTGTTATTCTCACGACGAGTGTTTATTCACTTGTCATTGCATGAGAGTAAGGCAAAGGTTTTAGGGATTCCCAGTCCCGAAATGCAAAAATGAATTTACTTTATGTTGTCAGATAATAAATTCCTTGGAAAGTGTTGGTATGGAAGGCACCCGTGGATACGGCAAGCCATGGAAAGTGAAAGTATGGTGGAAAAAGGAATAAACTTTATTTTCTGTTTGGGAACCGCCTATGGCATATCTAGCATGGAAAGTATTCGTAGATCTATGTCATTTTCATTGGTGGGACGGATACACCTCCCAAAATGTTTTTATCTCAAATTTTTGGCTTTGAGCTTTGGCACCTCTACAAATCCCTACTTCCCTCTACGAAGGGCCTTTCTTTTACTTTATGCAATTTTTATTTGGAGTCTCCATCTTCTCTTACAAAAGCACCAACTAAGAGGCAATATGATCGTACTTAAGTATTGGGTGTAGCTAATATTCGAGTGTGTTTCATGAATGGATCAATGTTTGAGCATGATGGGCTAGGGATAACTTGTTTTAGCATTGACATTTTTTAAGACATGGTTGCTTGTTGATATGCTTGAGTATCTAAATTATTATGTCAAAACTAGACTATTGCTTTGAATCACGTAAAAGTCCAAATGTCCATGCTATAAAGAAAAGAATATGATATGACTTGATGAACAACACTCCACATCAAAAATTCTGTTTTTATCACTTACCTACGCGAGGACGAGTATGAGTTAAGCTTGGGGATGCTGATACGTCTCCAACGTATCTATAATTTTTTATTGTTCCATGTTGCTTTATTATCAATCTTGGATGTTTTATAATCATTTTATAGTCATTTTATATCATTTTTGGTACTAACCTATTGACATAGTGCCAAGTGCCAGTTGCTGCTTTTTTCCATGTTTTTTACATCGCAGGAAATCAATATCAAACGGAGTCCAAATGCCACGAAACTCCACGATGATTTTTTATGGGCCAGAAGAAAGGAAATGGGCCCTGGTTGCACCTGGGGGGGTGCCCCGAGGGGGGCACAACCAACCAGGGCGCGCCAGGAGGCCTAGGCGCGCCCTGGTGGGTTGTGCCCACCTCGAATGCCCCCCGGACCGCCTCTTTTCTCTATAAATACCCCAAAAATACCAGAACCCTCGAAGCGTCGACGAAATATTCATCCAGCCGCCGCAGAGTCCAGAACCACCAGATCCAATCTAGACACCATCACGGAGGGGTTCACCACTTCCATTGGTGCCTCTCCGATGATGCGTGAGTAGTTCTTTGTAGACCTTCGGGTCCGTAGATAGTAGCTAGATGGCTTTCTCTCTCTCTCTCTCTCTCTCTCTCTCTCTCTCTCTCTCTCTCTCTCGCTGAATTCTCAATACAATGGTCTCTTGGAGATCCATATGATGTAACTCTTTTTGCGGTGTGTTTGTTGGGATCTGATGAACTTTGAGTTTACGATTAGTTATATCTTTTTATATCCATGAAAGTTATTTGAGTTTATTTGATCTCTTATATGCATGATCTCTTATAGCTTCATATTTCTTCTCCGATATTTGGGTTTTGTTTGGCCAACTTTATCTATTTATCTTGCAATGGGAAGAGGTGCCCGGTAGTGGGTTCGATCTTACGGTGCTTGATCCCAGTGACAGGAGGGGAACCGACACGTATGTATCGTTGCTACTAAGGATAAAAAGACGAGATCTATATCTACCGACATATAGATAAACAGATCATGTCTACATCATGTCATCACTATTATTGCATTACTCCATTTTTCAATGAACTTAATACACTAGATGCATGCTGGATAGCGGTCGATGTGTGGGGGTAATAGTAGTAGATGCAGGCAGGAGTCGGTCTACTAATCTTGGACGTGATGCCTATGTAATGATCATTGCCTGGATATCGTCATGATTATTTGAAGTTTTATCAATTTCCCAACAGTAATTTGTTTACCCACCGTTTGCTATCTTTTTCGAGAGAAGCCACTAGTGAAACCTACGGCCCCCGGGTCTTCTTTCTCATATATTTGCCTTGCGATCTACTTTTCCTTTGCATTTTTATTCAGATCTATTAAACCAAAAATACAAAAATATTTTGCTGCACCATTTTATCTGCGGTCTATTATTTCAATATATCACAATTTTCTCCCGTCTCCTTGCCATTTTCTGGCGCCGTACCCCAGAAGGGATTGACAAACCCTTTAACACGTCGGGTTACGAGGTGTTGTTGTTTGTGTGCAGGTGCTGCTTACGTTGTGTTGCTTGGTTCTCCTACTGGTTCGATACCTTGGTTTATAACTGAGGGAAATACCTACCGTCGCTGTGCTACATCATCCGTCCCTCTCCAGGGAAATACCGACGTAGTTCCAGCTTCCATCATCCACCCACATATTAAATTATCAAAGTAGCGAACACAAATCGAACCAACATAATGAAAGTGACTAGATGAAATTCCCGTGTATCCTCAAGAACGCTTTGCTTATCATAAGAGACTATTTTGGCCTGCCCTTTGCCTCAAAAGGATTGGGCTACCTTGCTGCACTTTTGTTGCTACTATCGTTACTTGCTCGTTACAAAAATATCTTGCTATCAAACTACTATGTTACTTACAATTTCAGCACTTGCAGACATTACCTTGCTGAAAACCACTTGTCATATCCTTCTGCTCATCATTGGGTTCGACACTCTTACTTATCGAAAAGAGCTACAATTGATGCCCTATACTTGTGGGTCATCAAGGCTATTTTATGGCGCCGTTGTCAGGGAGTGAAGCGCCTTTGGTCAGTGGAATTTGGTAAGGAAACATTCATATAGTGTGCTGAAATTTATTGTCACTTGTTACTATGGAGAACAATCCTTTGAGGGGTTTGTTCGGGGTATCTTGACCTCGACCAGGACCACAATTAGCTACCCCTCACCCTACTGCACCTACTTAAAATATTGAATATGAAATTCCTTCGGGTATGATAGAACAACTGCTAGCTAATCCTTATGCAGGAGACGGAACTGAACATCCTGATATGCACGTGATATATGTGGAACAAATTTGTGGATTGTTTAAGATTGCAGGTTTACCCGGAGATGAATTTATGAAAAAGGTTTTCCCTTTATCTTTGAAGGGAAAAGCATTGGCATGGTATAGGCTATGCGATGATATTGGATCATGGAATTGGAATCGATTGAAATTGGAGTTTCACCAAAAAAATATCCTATGCATCGAGTTCATCGTGATCGGAATTACATATATAATTTTTGGCCTCGTGAAGGAGAAAGTACCGCTCTAGCTTGGGGGAGGCTTAAGTCAATGTTATATTCATGCCCCAATCATGAGCTCTCAAGAGAAATTATTATTCAGAATTGTTATGCTCGACTTTCTCGTGATGAGCAATCCATGCTCGATACTTCTTGTACTGGTTCCTTCATGAAGAAGACTATTGAATTTTGGTGGGATCTTTTGGAAAGAATTAAACGCAACTCTGAAGATTGGGAACTCGGAGAAGGTAAGAGTCGGGTATTAAGCTTAAGTATGATTGCGTTAAATCTTTTATGAATACTGATGCTTTTCAAAAGTTTAACACTAAATATGGACTTGACTCTGAGATAGTAGCCTCCTTTTGTAAATCATTTGCTACTCATGTTGATCTCCCTAAAGAGAAGTGATACGTCTCCAACGTATCTATAATTTTTGATTGTTCCATGCTGTTTTATTATCAATGTTGGATGTTTTATAATCATTTTATATAATTTTTTGGGACTAACCTATTGACATAGTGCCAAGTGCCAGTTGCTGTTTTTTCCATGTTTTTTTACATCACAGGAAATTAATATCAAACGTAGTCCAAATGCCACGAAACTCCATGATGATTTTTTATGGGCCAGAAGGAAAGCAATGGGCCCTGGTTGCACCCGGGGGGTGCCCTGAGGGGGTGATAGGTCTATGTCGTATCTATAATTTTTGATTGTTCCATGCCAATATTCTACGACTTTCATATACTTTTGGCAACTTTTTATACTATTTTTGGGACTAACATATTGATCCAGTGCCCAGTGCCAGTTCTTGTTTGTTGCATGTTTTTTCGTTTCGCAGAAAATCCATATCAAATGGAGTCCAAACGGGATAAAAACTGACGGAGATTTTTTTTGAAATATTTGTGATTTTTGGGAAGAAGAATCAACGCGATACGATGCCCGAGGGGGCCACGAGGCAGGGGCGCGCCCCACGGGGTCAGGCGCGCCCTGGACCCTCGTGGCCACCCCTTAAGGCGGTTGGAGCCCTTCTTTCGCCGCAAGAAAGCTAATTTCTAGATAGAGATTGTGTCCAAAATTCAGCCCAATCGGAGTTACGGATCTCCGGTTATAAAAGAAACGGTGAAAGGCCAGATCTGAGAACGCAGAAACAGAGAGAGACAGAGAGACAGATCCAATCTCGGTGGGGCTCTCGCCCCTCCCACGCCATGGAGACCATGGACCAGAGGGGAAACCCTTCTCCCATCTAGGGAGGAGGTTAAGGAAGAAGAAGAAGGAGGGGGGCTCTCCCCCCTCACTTCCGGTGGCGCCGGAGTGCCACCGGGGGCCATCATAATCACCGAAATCTTCACCAACAACTTCACCACCATCATCACCAACTCTTCCCCCCTCTATGCAGCGGTGTAACCCCTCTTTTACCCGTTGTAATCTCTACTTAAACATGGTGCTCAACGCTATATATTATTTCCCAATGATGTATGGCTATCCTATGATGTTTGAGTAGATCCGTTTTGTCCTATGCGTTAATTGATGATCGTGATTGGTTTGAGTTGCATGTTTTATTATTGGTGCTGTCCTACGGTGCTCTCCATGTCGCACAAGCGTGAGGGGTCCCCGCTGTTGGGTTTGCAATATGTTCATGATTTGCTTATAGTGGGTGGCGTGAGTGACAGAAGCACATACCCGAGTAAGTAGGTTGTTTGCGTATGGGAATAAAGAGGACTTGATACTTTAATGCTATGGTTGGGTTTTACCTTAATGATCTTTAGTAGTTGCGGACGCTTGCTAGAGTTCCAATCATAAGTGCATATGATCCAAGTAGAGAAAGTATGTTAGCTTATGCCTCTCCCTCATATAAAATTGCAATAGTGATTACCGGTCTAGTTATCGATTGCCTAGGGACAAATAACTTTCTCGTGACAAAAAGCTTTTTACTAAAACTAATTTAGTTGTGTCTTTATCTAAACAGCCCCTACTTTTTATTTACGTGCTCTTTACTATCTTGCAAACCTATCCAACAACACCTACAAAGTACTTCTAGTTTTATCCAACAACACCTACAAAGTACTTCTAGTTTTACACCTACAAAGCGAATGTTAAGCGTGCGTAGAGTTGTATCGGTGGTCGATAGAACTTGAGGGAATATTTGTTCTACCTTTAGCTCCTCGTTGGGTTTGACACTCTTACTTATCGAAAGAGGCTACAATTGATCCCCTATACTTGTGGGTTATCAGGGAGGCACAACCCACCAGGGCGCGCCAGGAGGCCCAGGCGCGCCCTGGTGGGTTGTGCCCACCTCGGGTGCCCCCCCAGACCGCCTCTTTGCTCTATAAATACCCCAAAAATCCACAAACCCTAGGGGAGTCGACGAAATATTCACCCAGCCGCCGCAGAGTCCAGAACCACCAGATCCAATCTAGACACCATCACGGAGGGGTTCACCACTTCCATTGGTGCCTCTCCGATGATGCGTGAGTAGTTCTTTGTAGACCTTCGGGTCCGTAGTTAGTAGCTAGATGGCTTTCTCTCTCTCTCTCTCTCTCGCTGAATTCTCAATACAATGGTCTCTTGGAGATCCATATGATGTAACTCTCTTTGCGGTGTGTTTGTTGGGATCTGATGAACTTTGAGTTTATGACCAGTTATATATTTTTATATCCATGAAAGTTATTTGAGTTTCTTTGATCTCTTATATGCATGATCTCTTATAGCCTCATATTTATTCTCCGATATTTGGGTTTTGTTTAGCCAACTTGATCTATTTATTTTGCAATGGGAAGAGGTGCCTGGTAGTGGGTTCGATCTTATGGTGCTTGATCCCAGTGACAGAAAGGGAACCGACACGTATGTATCATTGCTACTAAGGATAAAAAGACGATATCTATATCTACTACCATATAGATAAACGGATCTGGTCTACACTAGATGCATGCTGGATAGCGGTCGATGTGTGGAGTAATAGTAGTAGATGTAGGCAGGAGTCGGTCTACTAATCTTGGACGTGATGCATATGTAATGATCATTGCCTGGATATTGTCATGATTATTTGAAGTTCTATCAATTGCCCAACAGTAATTTCTTTACCCACCGTTTGCTATTTTTCTCCAGAGAAGCCACTCGTGAAACCTACGGCCCCCGGGTCTTCTTTCTCATATATTTTCCTTGCGATCTATTTTTCCTTTGCGTTTTTATTCAGATCTATTAAACTAAAAATACAAAAATATCTTGCTGCACTTTATTTTATTTGCGATCTATTATTTCAATTTATTATAATTTTCTCCCATCATCGTTCCTTCCGGCGCCGTTACCCGAAAGGGATTGACAACCCCTTTAACACGTCGGGTTGCGAGTGGCTGTTATTTGTGTGCAAGGGCTGTTTACGTTTTGTTGCTTGGTTCTCCTACTGGTTCGATACCTTGGTTTCATTACTAAGGGAAATACCTATCGTTGCTGTGCTACATCATCCTCTCCTCTTGGGGGAAACACCGACGTAGTCTTAGCAAACATCATCAAGAAGTGGTTTAAATATCACCCACCTATTAAAGAAGAAATTAAAGAACCGGTACTAGCTAAGGAAGAAACTATACTTTATAATGTTGATCCAGTTGTTCCTACTGCTTATATTGAGAAACCACCTTTTCCTGTTAGGATAAAGGAACATGCTAAAGTTTCAACTATGGTTAAAAAAAAGTTATATTAGAACACCTAAACCAGATGAACAAATTAAAGTAGAACCTAGTATTGCTATGGTTAAGGATCTCTTGGAAGAAAATGTAGACATGCATGTTATTTACTTCTATGAAGAAGCTGCTAGAATTGCCAAACCTGATAAAAAGGATAAACACAGACCTATTGTTGGCATGCCCGTTGTCTCAGTTAAAATAGGGGATCACTGTTATCATGGTTTATGTGACATAGGTGCTAGCGTGAGTGCTATTCCCTACTCCTTATACCAAGAAATTATGAATAACATAGCACCCGCAGAGATAGAAGACATAGATGTTACAATTAAACTTGCCAATAGAGATACTATATCACCAATTGGGATTGTTGGAGATGTTGAAGTCTTGTGTGGGAAAATAAAATACCCTACTGATTTTCTTGTTCTTGGTTCCCCACAAGATGACTTCTGTCCCATTATCTTTGGTAGACCTTTCTTGAACATCGTTAATGCTAGAATAGATTGTGAGAAGCAAACTGTTGGTGTTAGTTTTGGTGATGAGTCTCATGAATTTAATTTCTCTAAGTTTAGTAGAAAGCTTGATGAAAAAGAATTGCCTAGTAAGGATGAAATAATTGGTCTTGCTTTTGTGCCTCCTACTGATCCTCTAGAACAATATTTGCTAGACCATGAAAATGATTTACATATGCATGAAAGAAATTAAATAGATGATATTTTGTTTGAACAACGTCCTCTGCTTAAACACATTTTGCCTGTTGAAACTCTAGGAGGTCCTCCTCCACCTAAAGGTGATCCTGTGTTTGAATTAAAACAATTGCCAGACACTTTGAAATATGCTTATCTTGATGAAAAGAAGATATATCCTGTTATTATTAGTGCTAACTTTTCAGAACATGAAGAAGAAAGATTATTGAAAGTTCTAAGGAAGCACTAAGCTGCTATTGGATATACTCTTGATGATCTAAAGGGCATTAGTCCCACTCTATGTCAGCACAAGATTAATATGGAACCTAATGCTAAACCCGTTGTTGATCACCAACGTGGGTTAAATCCGAAAATGAAGGAAGTGGTAAGAATGGAAATATTAAAACTTCTGGAAGCAGGTATAATCTATCCTATAGCTGATAGTAGATGGGTAAGTCCTGTTCATTGTGTTCCTAAGAAGGGAGGTATTATTGTTGTTCCTAATGATAAGAATGAACTTATTCCACAAAGAATTGTTACTGGCTATAGAATGGTAATTGATTTTAGAAAATTAAATAAAGCAACTAGAAAATATCGTTACCCTTTGCCTTTTATTGATCAAATGCTAGAAAGATTATCTAAGCACACACACTTTTGCTTCCTTGATGGATACTCTGGTTTTTCACAAATACCTGTTTCTCAACCTGATCAAGAAAAGACCACTTTTACTTGTCCCTTTGGAACTTATGCTTATAGACGCATGCCTTTTGGTTTATGCAATGCACCTGCTACCTTTCAAAGGTGTATGACTGCTATATTCTCTGACTTTTGTGAAAAGATTGTTGAAGTTTTCATGGATGACTTCTCTGTTTATGGGAAGTCTTTTGATGATTGTTTAAGCAATCTTGATCGAGTTTTGCAGAGATGTGAACAAACAAATCTTGTCTTGAATTGGGAGAAGTGCCACTTTATGGTTAATGAAGGTATTGTCTTGGGTCATAAGATTTTTGAAAAGGGTATTGAAGTGGACAAAGCTAAGGTTGATGCAATTGAGAAAATGCCATGTCCTAAGGATATCAAAGGTATTCATAGTTTCCAAGGTCATGTTGGTTTCTATAGGAGATTTATCAAAGACTTCTCTAAAATTTCTAGGCTTCTTACAAACCTTTTGCATAAGGATGTCCCTTTTGTTTTTGATCATGATTGTTTTGAAGCCTTTGAAACACTCAAGAAAGCCTTAATTTCTGCACCTATTGTTCAACCACCTGATTGGAACTTGCCTTTTGAAATTATGTGTGATGCTTGTGATTATGTTGTTGGTGCTGTTCTAGGACAAAGAGTTGATAAGAAACTGAATTTTATTCATTATGCTAGTAAAAATCTAGACAGTGCTCAAAATAATTATGCTACTACCGAAAAAGAATTCCTAGTAGTGGTATTTGCTTGTGATAAATTTAGATCTTACATTGTTGATTCAAAAGTAATTGTTCACACTGACCATGCTGCTATTAAATATCTTATGGAAAAGAAAGATGCTAAACCTAGACTTATTCGATGGGTTCTCTTGCTACAAGAATTTGATTTGCATATCACTGATAGAAAAGGAGCTGAGAACCCCGTAGGTGATAATTTGTCTAGGCTTGAAAATGTGCTTGATGACCCACTACCTATTGATGATGGTTTTCCTGATGAGCAGTTAGCTGCAATAAATGTTGCTCATAATACTCCTTGGTATGTTGACTATGCTAATTATATTGTTGCTAAATATTTACCACCTAGCTTTACATACCAACAAAAGAAAAAATTCTTCTATGATTTAAGACACTACTTTTGGGATGACCCACATCTTAATAAAGAAGGAGTAGATGGTATTATTAGACGTTGTGTACCTGAGCATGAACAAGGACAAATCCTTCGGAAATGTGACTCCGAAGCATATGGAGGGCATCATGATGGAGATAGAACTGCTCACAAGGTATTGCAATCTGGATTTTATTGGCCTACTCTCTTCAAGGATGCCCGTAAGTTCGTCTTATCTTGTGATGAGTGTCAAAGAATAGGTAATATCGGTAAGCGTCAAGAAATGCCTATGAATTATTCACTTGCTGTTGAATCATTTGATGTTTGGGGATTTGATTACATGGGACCTTTTCCTTCCTCTAATGGGTATACACATATTTCGGTTGCTGTTGATTATGTTACTAAATGGGTAGAAGCTATTCCAACCAGTAGTGCTGATCACAACACCTCTAGTAAAATGCTTAAGGAAGTTATTTTCCCAAGGTTTGGAGTTCCTAGATATTTAATGACTGATGGTGGTTCACACTTTATTCATGGTGCTTTCCGTAGAAACCTTGGGAAGTTATTTTCCTGGAATATTTATAAAATTAGGAAAATAAGAAACTTCCAGGAAGTGTACCCTGGTGGGCACAAGACACCAGGGCGCGCCTGGCCAGGCGCGCCCAGGTGGGTTGTGCCCACCTGGGGCACCTTCCGGACTCCGTTTTTCTTCCGTTTGCTTGTCCGCCAAGATAAAAAATCTTTATATACTCCCCGAACCTATTGACCACCGTATCAAGGAGAAATCTTATGTTCTCTTTTCTTGCTGTTTTCTTGTCAGATCTGAAATCATGTCATCCCAAGACTCCGAGGGTGAAAGCTATGCTGCTGATTTCATCTCAAACCCCAAGTCCTATGGGGATGTAGAGCATTATGGCTGGACCACGGAGGAAGAGGAAGACTATTATCTGAGGGAAAGGGAGGAGACGAGCTCAGATGAGGACGAACCTCCATTACCTCAACATGGGGACATGCATGTGGAATTCAAGAAGTCAAGCCTCCCAAAGAAACCAAAGAGGCCTAAGATTCGTTCTTACCCTACCATCTTTTGCAGGAGAATAAACAAGATCTATGCAAAAAGGTACTGGAGCTTGAACAGGAGGTCGGTGAATTGAAGGAAGAAAATTCCATCCTCAAGCATAAGCTAAGGAAGAAGGATAAACCCTCTACATCATCACCACCACCATCTTCTTCATTTTTAAAAGAAAATTGAGTATCGAGTATGGGCACTTCCCTTGGCTTCCGCCAAGCTTGGAGGAGGTGCCCCGGTATCGTATCATCCCCACTATATTTTTGCTTTCACTATTTTAGTTCGATCTTGTGCTTTAGATCAATAAAAGTTTAGTTCGATCCTTTCTTTTTGAGAGCTTGCTTAGTGATCTATCCTTGTAATCATGTGCAAGATATGTAATAAAGTTTAGTTTGAGTTTTTGATTTTTTTACTTTCATGTTGCAATAAAACAAAAGGAAATAAATAAAAAGGAAAGGAAATAAATCAAGAAGATCATATGCTAATCCTATGTAGGTGATGACACCACATAAGGGAAAGTATAAGTAGAAAATTTTATTAGAGATTGACAAACATATATAGCATTGGTCAATGATGCAACTCATGAAAGAATTAATAAGGTAAGAGAAGATTCACATATAAATACACTATCCTAGAAACCTTTTGTGATTGTGAGCCCCCATCAAAATATTATATACCAAAATAGTTGACGTTGGACAAGGAAGATAACTTAATAATTTATGTTTGTTCATATTCACATAGAATTCATATTGTCATAGATCCTTTAACATGTGATGCTTGCCCCTATCCTTGCTAGCAAAAATTCCGCACCAATTAGAGATACTACTTGTGCATCCAAAAACCCTTAAACCCAAATCTTATTTTCAAGAGTCCACTATACCTACCTAGGGATTGAGAAAGATCCCTCAAGTAAGTTGTCATCGGTGCAAAAAGACAATAAAAATTGCTTCTAAATGTGTGATCATTTAGTGTAAGAGAAAATTGAGCGTTGCATGAACTTGTGATGGTGAAGAATAAAAGCGACAGACTGCATAATAAAGGTCGCTATCACAAGGGGCAATGCAACGTGACGTTCTTTTGCACTAAGGGGTTGAGCATACAAACAAGTAAGCGCATGGCAACCTCTGCTTCCCTCTGCTAAGGGCCTATCTTTTACTTTTATGTATTTACTTTTATGCAAAGAGTCAAAGTTTTCTCTCTATTCCTTTTTATTTTCTCCTTTGGCAAGCATCATGTGGTGAGGAAAGATCTAGGGACATATGTCTAGTTGAATATGGGTGGCATGAGTTATTATTGTTGACATCACCCTTGAGGTGAATACGTTGGGAGGCAAAACTATAAGCCTCTATCTTTGTCGTGGTGGGCACACGACAGATGCCAAGGGATGGCTAAAGAGAGGAGGAGGCTCGAGGGCGCTGGTGGGCTCCAGAGGCGAGGTTGGCATGAGCGGGCGCGGGACGCCGGACATACCCAGGTTCGGGGCTCTCCGGAGAGATAATACCCCTAGTCCTGCCGAGTGTAGTTGGATGATCGATAGTACAATGTTGCTCCTGGAGCCGTATGAAGGAGGAAGGAAGCTGGCCAAGGCTTGGGCTGCTCCTTCTCTCCGGTGTTGCTGTTTTGTGGCTAGTCCTTCTGCTTCGCCTCCCGAATGATCATGGGCTCCCGGGGGTTTTATAGTCCAACCCCTCGGGGATACAATGGTAATGTTATAAGTCGGTGGGTCCATGTAGTCGGTGTCCGGGGTCCCGGGCTGGGCCCCGCTGAGGGCTTGTGGTTCGCCGGGTTCCCCTAGGTGCAGGCCCCGCAAGACTAGGGGGACTGTGCGTCGTCTTGTCGATCGTCAGGGCGTGGCCGAGTCAAGCCGCGTACAGTGCTCTCCGTCAGGTCGCCGCTTGCTGTCGTCAGCGGTGAGGGTGGGGGCACTGTTGCCACGCCAGCCCTGGTCAGCGGGTAGGTGAGGGGCACTGTTGCCACGTTCCTGCTGACCAGAGGCATGGGCGGGGCACTGTTGCCTCGGTCATCGTTGATTGAAGTCTTGTCCCCGTCATACGGCCTGGATGGGACGGGAGTTGACCCGCGGCTGGATTGGGTAGCACGCCATGGGTGGCGCTGGCTTGGTGAGGAGGCCTTGGCCGTGCCGGGTTCGGCTGTCTTGCGCCAGTTGTTGGGTCCGAGTCGACGTGTCTTGCCGGGTCGGCTAGTCTGGCCGGCTTGGGGGGCTTGGCCGGGTCGAGCGACCCGGCCAAGCGCGCGCCGGTATTGAGGGGCAGTGGCAGCCCCGTTGTTTTTGAAGAGGATCCGGGTTCCGTTGCCTGCCCGGGGTCCATCCCCCCGATAGTAGTCCCCGAAGCTGTGAAGGTCCGCCGTCTTTGGATGAGTAGGCCTTCACAGTTTCCCCCTTAAGCAAGGTGGATTCTGCGAGCGCCGGGTCTGGCAACACCCACTGTGTGCCGGTTTTCTCGGAAACTGGATCGCGGCGTCTTGGTCGTGGCGGGGACCGAGAAGTCCGCCGAATCTTGGGGCAATCCCTCGGGCTTTACGCGGGCGCCACGTGGTGCCCGGAAGCCGGAGGGGCCTGACAGGCCACGCGCGTGACGGGACCGGGCGACGGGCTGGGGCCCGCCGCCGCGCACCCTTGGCCCAAGCGCGCGGATTTATTGCGGCGTCCGGGGGCCGGTTGCTCTTCCCCGGGCAGTTACTGCGCGTGTACGCGCGCACTTATTGCGGGGCAGTGGAACGGGTGCATGCAGACGATCCCACTTCCCCACGTTCAAACCAAGGGTTATAAATCAGGGGGGGCAGGGGGCTGCAGACATTATTCTCGCTCGCACCCTCCTGTCCCTTTGCTCTCGCTCCGCTCTTCGCTACAGACGCATTGCGGCGCCCGCTGCTCTGAGCAGAACTCCATTGCCGTCCATCTTCCTTCTTCTTTCTTCGACCATGTCGCTGCCATCGGGCTCCTGGATGGGCTCGAACGTCACCCCCGAGGACATCACCCAGCTCCGGGCGACGCGGCGCCTGCCGCGGGAGACGGACGTTGGCGTCCGCCTGCCGTGCGGTGAGCAGAGGCCTCGGCCCGAGGGGCAGGAGCGCGTGGTCTTCCTCACGCACTTCAAGCGCGGGTTCGGGCTACCGGTGAGCACCTTCTTCTGCGCCTTTCTGGAGTTCTTCGGGCTCCAGCCGCATCATCTTGGCGCCGACGCCATCGTCCAGCTCTCCGGCTTCGTCACCCTCTGCGAGGGGTACCTGGGGGTCGAGCCTACGATCGACCTCTGGGCGCGCTTCTTCTCCTTGAAGCAGCAGGGCCCGTCGGCCGGGGAGTTCGCCGATTGCGGTGCCGCTGTCATCTCGAAGCGGTCGGGGGCGGATTTCCCCAAGATCCCGCTGGAGGACTCTGCCAAGAAGTGGCAGAACTCCTTCTTCTACATCCGCAACCTTGGAGCGGATCGCATCAATCTTCCGGCCTTCGCCATCGCACCGCCGCGGGCGAAGACGAACTGGGGCTACTCGCCCAAGCGCCCATCGCAGGACATCGTTAATCTCTGCGAGCGGGTGACGGTGATGAAGACGCAGGAGGGGCTCACCGGCACCGACCTCCTCGCCGCGTTCATCATGCGCCGGGTCCTTCCGCTTCAGGGGCGCTCCTACCTCATCGGCGAGATGGTCGGCCTTCAAGACCCCAACCGCATGGGGTCGATGCGGCTGACCGCGGAGCAGATCGCTCGCGGTGTGAACGACGTCTCCAAGGCCAACCTTGGGTAGGACTGGCGCTTCGGCAAGGCGCCGTACAGCCAGTCGAACCCAGCGCCGCAGGTGAGCGTCTGGTCTTCTCACTTTGCTGCCGTTCACCTTCTCATCCGTCCTGACGCGACGTGGGGGGTACTTCTGAACGCGATTCGGCATCCTTACGCCCGGGCTCCGTCGCAGGTGGAGCCGGTGGCGCCAGAGGAGCCCGTGGCTCGTGGCGGGGAGGAGGAGGTCGAGCCCGGCGCCGGCGCTGGGCGTCGCGCGGGTAAGTCTCGCGTTTTTCTTCATGTGTCTTGAATTGCTGACCGCGGCACGGAACGGCCGGTGCTGACGCCAGTTGTTGGTGTAGTGGCGTTGGGCGGTGGAAGCGGCGACGCGGGCGAAGCCAGGTCCTCGCATGGGGCGGCGCCGAGCCGCCCGCATGGGAAAGACAGCGTCGCGCCGCGACCCCGGGCCCCGAAGCGCACGGCGGACCCGGCCGGGGCCGAGAGGCTGGCCAAAAGGAAGCGCGGCGGCGGGCACGGAAGGCCAACCCCGGTCCCGGTCTTGGCAGGGTGAGCTTCATCTCTTGTTTGCGCTCAGGTTTTTTTTCTTCTTGGGCTAGTCTTGTTTCTTTTCTGCTAATTCTGTCTTCTTCTCTAGGTCGCCAATTGCGCTGGCAAGGGCGGCGGCGGAAGCCGCGACCGCCGAAGGGGCCGCGTTCCGCAGGAGCCAGTCCGACCTTGCCGACCAGGCCGAGGCGGAGGGACGGGCCGACTCGGTCCTCGGCCTGGATCCGAATGACGTCGAAGCCTTGGCCTGGCGGGACAGGAACCGGGCCAAGGCAGAGTTGGAGGCGGCGTCGGTCCAGGCTTGGACCGACGCGGCGGCGGCATGGGCGCGACCCGGCGCGGAGCCGGTCTGGCGCGAGATTCCGGAGGGCACGGTGGTGGCGGCAACGGTCTTTGAGCCGTCGTCGGTGAGGGAGCGCGGCCGTGGAGGCCGGGCTGAGGTGGTGATCCCCGACCGGGGGGTTGTGGAGGTGGAGGATGACACCCCGCCGCGGGCTGACGTGGCCGAGCGAGCGGGGACTGATGGTGGTGGAGGCGGCGTCGTTTTGGAAGAGACGCTGCGGGCGGCGGTGTCAGAGGCGCCGCCGGTTTTGGAGGAGGCACCGCGGGCGGCGGTGCTGGAGGTTACCCCGGCAGCTGGGCCGGAGACGGCGACGCAGGGCATCCCGGCGTCCGGGTCCGGGACGGCGGCGCAGGGCGTCCCGGCGTCCGGGTCCGGGACGGCGGCGCAGGGCGTCCTGGAGGAGGTGCTGGCCGCGTCGTGAGCGGTCAGTGAGGAGCACGCCTTGGTGCCCTGGCAGGGAGAGCGCCGAGCTGCCGTGCCGCAGCCGGCGCGGAGCGGGGGCGCCGTTATCTTCGGGCCTTAGACCCAGGAGGAGGCGGCGCTGGACGCCGTCAGCCGCCGCCTGCGAGGCCGGACGGAATGGCTCGAGGCCTTCGCCCAGGCCGAGGTGGAGCGGATGCGCGACCTGGAGCGCGCCGTCCTGGTAAGTCTTCTTGCAATTTTCTTCTTTGTGGGGGCGCGCCAGCGCACCCACTGGGTGTAGCCCCCGAGGTTCGGTCCAACTTCGTAGTAGTTGGGTCGAATCTTTAGAGTGTTGGCCCTGTTCTGATTTCTGCTTTCTTCAGCATCTCGACGCCTTCCGGGTCGCCGCCTACAATTGTCTCCTGGGCAAGCACCGGGAGCTCGTGGAGCGGCTTGCTGCCAAGGAGGAGGAGCTCCGCGTCGCCGCAGGTATCCTTGTGCTCTTTTCTAGTGGGGGCGCGCTAGCGCACCCACTGGGTGTAGCCCCCGAGTTTCGGGCCAACTGTGTAACAGTTGGGCCAAATCTTAAGTCTTGCTGTTTTCTTCTGCCGAGTTCTTCTTTTTCGCAGCCGAGGTGCTGTCCTGGTGGGCTCGTCTTATCCGGGCCGGTCATCACTATGACCGGCTAGTTGCCTACACCGGCCGTCTTGGCGGCGCAGGCGAGGGCGGAGGCGGCCGCGGCTTGGCGGTCTCTTGACGAGGCCAACCGGCTGCATGAGCAGCTGGCGGGTCACAAGAGCCGCCTCGAGGCCGAGGTGGAGCTCCTTAAGGAGGAAGCCGCCAAGGCGCAGCAGGCCCTGGTGGAGGCGGACCAGTAGCGCGGCCAGCTGGCCGACGACAAGGACCGGCTCCAGGCTGAGGTGGATCGCCTGCGGGGGCAGGTCACCACGGCTGAGGGGGCCCGTCAGGATGAGGCCCGTCGGCGCGAGGCGGCCGAAGACAAGGACGCCGAGCTGAAGGTGGCCCTTGTTGGAAATATGCCCTAGAGGCAATAATAAATGGTTATTATTATATTTCCTTGTTCATGATAATTGTCTATTGTTCATGCTATAATTGTGTTATCCGGAAATCGTAATACATGTGTGAATATATAGACCACAACGTGTCCCTACTAAGCCTCTAGTTGACTAGCTTGTTGATCAACAGATAGTCATGGTTTCCTGACTATGGACATTGGATGTCATTGATAACGGGATCACATCATTAGGAGAATGATGTGATGGACAAGACCCAATCCTAAGCATAGCATAAAAGATCGTGTAGTTCGTTTGCTAGAGCTTTTCCAATATCAAGTATCTTTTCCTTAGACCATGAGATCGTGTAACTCCCGGATGCCGTAGGAGTGCTTTGGGTGTACCCAACGTCACAACGTAACTGGGTGACTATAAAGGTACACTACGGGTATCTCTGAAAGTGTCTGTTGGGTTGACACGGATCAAGACTGGGATTTGTCACTCCGTATGACGGAGAGGTATCTCTGGGCCCACTCGGTAATGCATCATCATAATGAGCTCAATGTGACTAAGGAGTTAGCCACGGGATCATGCATTACGGTACGAGTAAAGTGACTTGCCGGTAACGAGATTGAACAAGGTATTGGGATACCGACGATCGAATCTCGGGCAAGTAACGTACCGATTGACAAAGGGAATTGTATACGGGATTGATTGAATCCTCGACATTGTGGTTCATTCGATGAGATCATCGTGGAACATGTGGGAGCCAACATGGGTATCCAGATCCCGCTGTTGGTTATTGACCGGAGAGGCGTCTCGGTCATGTCTGCATGTCTCCCGAACCCGTAGGGTCTACACACTTAAGGTTCGGTGACGCTAGGGTTGTAGAGATATTAGTATGCGGAAACCTGAAAGTTGTTCGGAGTCCCGGATGAGATCCCGGACGTCACGAGGAGTTCCGGAATGGTCCGGAGGTGAAGAATTATATATAGGAAGTCCAGTTTCGGCCACCGGGAAAGTTTCGGGGGTTATCGGTATTGTACCGGGACCACCGGAAGGGTCCCGAGGGTCCACCGGGTGGGGCTACCTATCTCGGAGGGCCCCATGGGCTGAAGTGGGAAGGGAACCAGCCCTTAGTGGGCTAGGGCGCCCCCCATGGGCCTCCCCCTGCGCCTAGGGTTGGAAACCCTGAGGGTGGGGGGCGCCCCACTTGACTTGGGGGGGGGGGGAGTTTCCCCCCTGGCCGCCGCCCCCCCTTGTAGATGGGTTCCAGGGCCGGCGCCCCCCTCCAGGGGGCCTATATATAGTGGGGGGGAGGGAGGGCAGCAGGACCACAGCCCTTGGCGCCTCCCTCTCCCCCTGCAACACCTCTCCCTCCCGCTTGCGCTTGGCGAAGCCCTGCCGGGATCCCACTGCTTCCACCACCACGCCGTCGTGCTGCTGGATCTCCATCAACCTCTCCTTCCCCTTGCTGGATCAAGAAGGAGGAGACGTCGCTGCTCCGTACGTGTGTTGAACGCGGAGGTGCCGTCCGTTCGGCACTTGGTCATAGGTGATTTGGATCACGGCGAGTACGACTCCATCATCCCCGTTCACTTGAACGCTTCTGCTCGCGATCTACAAGGGTATGTAGATGCACTCCTTTCCCCTCGTTGCTAGTATACTCCATAGATGGATCTTGGTGATGCGTAGGAAATTTTAAAATTCTGCTACGATCCCCAACAGCCCTTGCCAAGGCGGCCGATCTGGAGAAGGCGCTCGAGGAGCGCAACCGCGCCATCGAGTGGGAGCGGGGTGGTACGTTGCTTGAGGCGCAACACCTGTAAGAGTCCTTCTCCAGTAAGTGCTTTTTCCTGTCGTTTGCCGGGTCGGGATCCGGCCTTTCTTCCTTGTTGTTCTTCTTCTAACTCGCTTCTTTCTTTGCGGCAGGGGCCTTCCCGGAGACGCATCGGCTGGCGGAGGAAGCCGTCCGCTATCAGCGCGATCCGGCCGGCGCCGTCGGGTCCGGGACGGATCCACGGGTGGCCTAGACCTTCCTGGAGATCATCGCCGCCGCTGAGGCCCGCCTGTAGGTTCTGGGAACGCAGTTGGGACGGCTGTCCCAAGCCGGCACCGCGATGACGGCGGCCCTATGGCCGGACTCCTTCCAACCAAGCAGCTTCTCGCGCCTGGCGTGTTGGTTGGAGATGGGGCCGGACCGGCTTGGCGAGTGGCGCGTTTCCGCCGCTCGTGCCGGTGCTGAGATGGCGCTCCGGTTCACGTTGTCCTGGCACCCGGACCTGCAGCTGGACGCGTTGATGGGCCAGCGGGCCGGTTCGGAGTAGCTCTTGCAGGAGCAAGCCGGCCGGATCGCCTCCCGGGCCAGCTACATCGTCGTGTTCTCCTTCCACGACGAGTTCCATCCGGAGCGGACGGAAGACGGCGGGGTCGTGGATGGCGACGACTACGGCTTGCTCTTCCACGATCCGGAGGGGAGCTCGGAGGAGACGGGTGTCTACCGCGACGCGGACGCTGAGGAGGGCACTGCCACCTCGTCAGACCCGGAGGCCGCGAGGGGAGAGCCGTCGATGTCGCGACGCGGCGCTGGAAATGCCTGAGACACTTTATGTAAAATTTGTTAAATAGCAGGTCCACCCACCCACTGGGGGTTTTAGGGTGTAATGAACTCGGGCCATGGGCCTTTTCTTAAGTACTTGTGTAGATGTCGTGGGTGCTTTTGCTTTTTTGCCTTCCGTTTTTTGGACCGATTTCATGCGCTTTTCCTTTCTCAAACCTCCCCCCCGCGAGTCAGACGGCCGAGGCTCCGGTCCGTGACAAGGAGTTCGGTTATTTGAGAGGAGCGCGCAGGACTTGGGTCCCTCGAAACGTTGAGCGCGAGCGAAACACCCACTGGGCCGGCTGGCGGCAATCCGACGAAGCCGGTTGGCAAGCAGCCGGTCGTGCGGCTGTTCATTTGATGAATGGCGGGCCGGGTTGATCGACCCGGCAACCTTTGGCTTAGTGTATGAAGCGTAAAGGAGCTTTGGCCCGTTGTGCTTGCCAGCCGATAGCCAAAGCTGGATCTGTGGCTTTAGGGCGAAGTGGGGGACCGCGGCATCCTAACTTTATCAGGAATCACCAAGTAAGGCGGCGGGGTGGCGACCGAGCCGGCCAGCCCCCGAGCCCCCGGGTCGAGCGAGTCCGACCGGTGGCCAGGTTCAGTGGTATAGTGATGCAAAAAATAGGGACACAATAAATTGGTCGACAAAAGGCAGCCCCCGAGTCTCGTTCGGGGACCCCATAGTTTCATGCGTTTACAAAAGGCGATGATACATACGCTTGTGCGACTAACTGTAAAACGGGCGGAGGAGTTCCGCGTTCCACGGCCGGGTCGTTTCTTCACCGGCGGTGTCCTTCTTGCGCTTCCTTGACTTGCGTGCGTCGATGAGGTAGTAGGCGTTGCGGTCGCGCAAGGCCCTGCTCATGATGAATGGGCCCTCCCATGGAGGGGACAGCTTGTGCTAGCCTGCCTGCTCTTGGACGAGTCGGAGGACGAGGTCGCCCTCGCGGAACGCGAGGGGCTTGATCTTCTTGCTGTGGTAGTGCCTCAGGCCTTGCTGGTAGATGGCCGAGCGACTGAGCGCCAGGAGGCGTGCTTCTTCGAGCAGGTCGACGCCATCTTCGCGGGCTTCTCTGGCTTCGACTTCGGTGTACATCGCGACGCGCGGCGAGTCGAACTCGACATCGGTCGGGAGACGTCTTCGGCTCCGTAGACGAGGAAGAACGGGGTGAACCCGGTCGACCGATTCGGCGTGGTGCGTAGACTCCAGAGAACGGCTGGCAACTCGTCAAGCCAGCTGCCAGGTGAGCGGATGAGCGGCTCGACGAGTCGCGGCTTGACGCCGGACAGGATGAGTTCATTGGCCCGCTCGACCTGCCCGTTGGACTGCGGATGCGCAATGGAGGCTAGGTCGAGGCGGAGTGCCGGAGACGGAGCAGTATTGCTCGAGCGCGCCCTTGGCGAAGTTGGTGCCGTTGTCGGTGATGATGTTGTTCGGCATGCCGTAGCGCACCGCTATGTCCTTGATGAACCGGACGACTGTTGGCCCGTCCAGTTTCTTGATTGGTCTTGCCTCGATCCATTTGGTGAATTTGTCCACTGCCACCAGCAAGTGCGTCATGCCGCCTCGGGCGGTTTTGAAGGGTCCCACCATGTCGAGTCCCCAGACCGCGAAGGGCCAGGCGATCGGTATGGTGCGGAGTGCTGACGCCGGCTGGTGGCTGCGTTTGCTGAAGCGCTAGCATCCCTCACACTTGAGGACGAGCGACTCGGCGTCTTGGAGGGCCGTGGGCCAGTAGAAGCCGTGGCGGAACGCCTTGGCCACCAAGGATCGTGATGCGGCGTGGTGCCCACACTCGCCCTGATGTTTGTCGAGGAGGATGTCGATGCCCCGCTCCTGCTCAACGCAGCGCTGGAACACGCCGGTGGAGCTGCGTTTGACGAGCTGGTTGTTGATGATGCTATAGGCGGACGCCCGGCGCTGCACTTGCCGAGCTTCGGTCTCGTCCATGGGGAGAACCCCGTTCTCCAAAAACTCTGATATTGAGAGGGCCCAAGATGGAGTCGTAACCACGACGAAGACGGCCACCAGGGTGGGTTCCGAGTCGGCAGCCCCCGAGCCGGGTTGAGCATCCCCCGGGTCGGGGATGGCGACGGTCGGGTCCGAGACGATAGTGGCCGGGTCGAGCTGAGCAGTCCCCGGGCCGGGTTGAGGTGCGGCCGGGTCGTCTGGAACGTGGATGGACTCGGAGTCCGGCGATGGCTTGACGGACGGCTTGCGCAGGTGCTCGAGGGAGACGTCGGACGGGATGGCTTGTCACGACGAGGCGATCTTGGCGAGCGTGTCGGCTGCTTCGTTCTCCGCGTGCGGGACGTGGAGGAACTCGCAGCCCTCAAAGGATCCGGACAACTTCTGGACGAGGAAGCGGTAGCTTGCCATGTTGGAGTCACGGGCGTCCCATTCGCTGGAGCATTGCTGCACCACCAGGTCCGAGTCGCCGTAGCACAGGATGCGCCGGATGCCGAGTTCCTTGGCCAGCCGGAGGCCGTGCACAAGGGCTTCGTACTCGGCGACGTTGTTGGAGGCGGCGAAGTGGATCTGGAGCATGTAGTGGAGCCGGTCGCCCTTCGGGGACGACAGTACGATGCCGGCCCCCAAGCCGAGTCGCATCTTGGACCCGTCGAAGTGCATGCGCCAATGCGTCGAGTCGGGAGGCGGCGGCAAGTACTGGGTTTCGGTCCAGTCGACGAGGAAGTCGGCCAGGGCTTGAGACTTGATCGCGGTGCGGGGCTCGTAGAGGATGCATGGTGTGGCCGGCTAGCTGGATCGCCCATTTGGTAACCCGGCCAGAGGCATCCCGGCACCCGATGATTTCTCCGATAGGCGCCGTGCTGACCACGGTGACGACATGCTCTTGGAAATACTGCTTCAGCTTCTTGGCAGTGAAGTACACGCCGTAACACATCTTCTGGTAGTGCGGGTAGTTCTGTTTGGAGATGGAGAGCACCTCGCTCAGGTAGTAGACTGGGCGCTGGACGGCTTGGATCTTGCCCTTCTCTGGTCGCTCGACCACCAGCACCGTGCTGACCGCCCGCGAGGTCGCGGCTATGTAGAGCAGCAGCGGCTCCTTGTCGGTCGGCGCGGCCAGGACTGGCGTGGTGGAGAGCATGCGCTTGAGGTCTTGGAAGGCCTCGTCTGCCTTGCCGTTCCATTCGAACGGGCTCGTCTTCTTCATCAGCTGGTATAGGGGTAGCGCCCTCTCGCCCAGCCGGCTTAGAAACCGGCTGACCGAGGCCAAGCATCCGGTGAACTTCTAGACATCGCGCAGCCGAGACGGCTTGCGCATGCGCTCGATGGCCTTGATCTTCTCCGGGTTCGCCTCAATGCCGCGTTCCGAGACGAGGAAGCCGAGTAGCTTTCCGGCCGGGACACCGAAGACGCATTTTTCCGGGTTAAGCTTGACCTTGTATTCGCGGAGGTTGGCGAAGGTTTCCTTCAAATCGTCGAGGAGCGTGAGGTGCTGCTTGGTCTTCACCACGATGTCGTCCATGTATACGTGGATATTGTTGGAAATATGCCCTAGAGGCAATAATAAATGGTTATTATTATATTTCTTTGTTCATGGTAATTGTCTATTATTCATGCTATAATTGTATTGTCCGGAAATCGTAATGCATGTGTGAATACATAGACCACAAAGTGTCCCTAGTAAGCCTCTAGTTGACTAGCTCGTTGATCAACAGATAGTCATGGTTTCCTGGCTATGGACATTGGATGTCATTGATAACGGGATCACATCATTAGGAGAATGATGTGATGGACAAGACCCAATTCTAAGCATAGCATAAAAGATCGTGTAGTTTCGTTTGCTAGAGCTTTTCCAATGTCAAGTATCTTTTCCTTGGACCATGAGATCGTGCAACTCCCGGATACCGTAGGAGTGCTTTGGGTGTGCCAAACGTCACAACGTAACTGGGTGACTATAAAGGTGCACTATGGGTATCTCCGAAAGTGTCTGTTGGGTTGGCACGGATCGAGACTGGGATTTGTCACTCCGTATAACGGAGAGGTATCTCTGGGCCCACTCGGTAATGCATCATCATAATGAGCTCAATGTGACTAAGGCGTTAGTCACGGGATCATATCTTGGGGGGCAAGGCACCCCTTCCCCCCCACTTGGCTGCCGCCCCCCCCCTTGGATCTGATCTCCAGGGGCCGGTGCCCCCCCTAGGGGGCCTATATAAAGGGGGGGAGGGAGGGCAGCAGACAACAGCCTTGGGCGCCTCCCTCCTCCCCTACAACACCTCTCTCTCGTAGAAGCTCGGCGTAGCCCTGCGGAGACCCGCTACATCCACCACCACACCGTCGTGCTGCTGGATCTCCATCAACCTCTCCTTCCCCCTTGCTGGATCAAGAAGGAGGAGAGGTTGCTGTACCGTACGTGTGTTGAACGCGGAGGTGCCGTCCGTTCGGCACTCGGTCATCGGTGATTTGGATCACGGCGAGTACGACTCCGTCATCCACGTTCATTGGAACGCTTCCGCTCACGATCTACAAGGGTATGTAGATGCACTCCCTTCCCCTCATTGCTAGTAGACTCCATAGATGCATCTTGGTGAACGTAGGAAAATTTTAAAATTATGCTACGAGTCCCAACAGTGGCATCATGAGCCAGGCCTATGCGTAGTTACTATGCACGAGTAGAACACAAAGCAGTTGTGGGCGTTGAGTTTGCCAATTCTTCTTGCCGCTACTAGTCGTTTCTTGTTTCGGCGGCATTGTAGGATGAAGCGGCCCGGACCGACCTTACACGTACGCTTACGTGAGACTGGTTCCACCGACTGACATGCACAAGTTGCATAAGGTGGCTAGCGGGTGTCTGTCTCTCCTACTTTAGTCGGAACGGATTCGATGAAAAGGGTCCTTATGAAGGGTAAATAGAAATTGGCAAACCACGTTGTGGTCATACGTAGGTAAGAAACGTTCTTGCTAGAAACCTACAAACCACGTAAAAACTTGCAACAACAATTAGAGGACGTCTAACTTGTTTTTGCAGCAAGTGTTATGTGATGTGATATGGCCAGAAGATGTGATGAATGGTATATGTGATGTATGAGATTGATCATATTCTTGTAATAGGAATCACGACTTGCATGTCGATGAGTATGACAACCGGCAGGAGCCATAGGAGTTGTCTTTATTATTTTGAATGACCTGCGTGTCATTAAATAAACGCCATGTAAATTACTTTACTTTATTGCTAAACGCGTTAGCCATAGAAGTAGAAGTAATCGTTGGCGTGACGACTTCATGAAGACACAATGATGGAGATCATGATGATGGAGATCATGGTGTCATGCCGGTGACAAAGATGATCATGGTGCCCCGAAGATGGAGATCAAAGGAGCATGATGATATTGGCCATATCATGTCACTATTTGATTGCATGTGATGTTTATCATGTTTTTGCATCTTATTTGCTTAGAACGACGGTAGTAAGTAAGATGATCCCTTATAATAATTTCAAGAAAGTGTTCACCCTAACTGTGCACCGTTGCGAAGGTTCGTTGTTTCGAAGCACCACGTGATGATCGGGTGTGATAGATTCTAACGTTCGAATACAACGGGTGTTGACGAGCCTAGCATGTACAGACATGGCCTCGGAACACACGCAATACACTTAGGTTGCCTTGACGAGCCTAGCATGTACAGACATGGCCTCGGAACACGGAGGACCGAAAGGTCAAGCATGAGTCGTATAGAAGATACGATCAACATGGAGATGTTCACCGATCTTGACTAGTCCGTCTCACGTGATGATCGGACACGGCCTAGTTGAATTCGGATCATGTTTCACTTAGATGACTAGAGGGATGTCTATCTGAGTGGGAGTTCATTAAATAATTTGATTATATGAACTTAATTATCATGAACTTAGTCTAAATCTTTACACTATGTATTGTAGATCAAATGGCCCACGTTGTCCTCAATTTCAACGCGTTCCTAGAGAAAACCAAGCTGAAAGATGATGGCAGCAACTATACGGACTGGGTCCGGAACCTGAGGATCATCCTCATAGCAGCCAAGAAAGATTATGTCTTAGAAGCACCGCTAGGTGAAGCACCAATCCCTGAGAACCAAGACGTTATGAACGCTTGGCAGCAGTGTGCTGATGATTACTCCCTCGTTCAGTGCGGCATGCTTTACAGCTTAGAACCGGGTCTCCAAAAGCGTTTTGAGAAACATGGAGCATATGAGATGTTCGAGGAGCTGAAACTGGTTTTTCAAGCTCATGCCCGGGTCGAGAGATATGATGTCTCCGACAAGTTCTTCAGCTGTAAAATGGAGGAGAACAGTTCTGTTAGTGAGCACATACTCAGAATGTCTGGGTTGCACAACCGCTTGTCTCAGCTGGGAGTTAATCTCCCGGATGACGCGGTCATTGACAGAATCCTCCAGTCGCTTCCACCAAGCTACAAGAGCTTTGTGATGAACTACAATATGCAGGGGATGGAAAAGACCATTCCCGAGGTATATTCAATGTTGAAATCAGCTGAGGTAGAGATAAGAAAAGAACATCAAGTGTTGATGGTGAATAAAACCACTAAGTTCAAGAAGGGCAAGGGTAAGAAGAACTTCAAGAAGGACGGCAAGGGAGTTGCCGCGCCCGGTAAGCCAGTTACCGGGAAGAAGTCAAAGAATGGACCTAAGCCCGAGACTGAGTGCTTTTATTGCAGGGGAAGTGGTCACTGGAAGCGGAACTGCCCCAAATACTTAGCGGACAAGAAGAAGGCCGGCAACACCCAAGGTATATGTGATATACTAGTAACTGATGTGTACCTTACCAGTACTCGTAGTAGCTCCTGGGTATTTGATACCGGTGCGGTTGCTCATATTTGTAACTCAAAACAGGAACTACGGAATAAACGGAGACTGGCGAAGGACGAGGTGACGATGCGCGTCGGGAATGGTTCCAAGGTCGATGTGATCGCCGTCGGCACGCTACCTCTGCATCTCCCTACGGGATTAGTTTTAAACCTCAATAATTGTTATTTAGTGCCAGCTTTGAGCATGAACATTGTATCTGGATCTCGTTTAATTCGAGATGGCTACTCATTTAAATCTGAGAATAATGGTTGTTCTATTTATTTGAGAGATATGTTTTATGGTCATGCCCCGCTGGTCAATGGTTTATTTTTGATGAATCTCGAACGTGATGTTACACATGTTCATAGTGTGAATACCAAAAGATGTAAAGTTGATAACGATAGTCCCACATACTTGTGGCACTGCCGCCTTGGTCACATTGGTGTCAAGCGCATGAAGAAGCTCCATGCAGATGGACTTTTGGAGTCTCTTGATTACGAATCATTTGACACGTGCGAACCATGCCTCATGGGTAAGATGACCAAGACTCCGTTCTCCGGAACAATGGAGCGAGCAACCAACTTATTGGAAATCATACATACCGATGTGTGTGGTCCAATGAGTGTTGAGGCTCGCGGAGGATATCGTTATGTTCTCACTCTCACTGATGATTTAAGTAGATATGGGTCTGTCTACCTAATGAAACACAAGTCTGAAACCTTTGAAAAGTTCAAGGAATTTCAGAGTGAGGTTGAGAATCAACGTGACAGGAAAATAAAATTCTTACGATCAGATCGTGGTGGAGAATATTTAAGTCACGAATTTGGTACACACTTAAGGAAATGTGGAATAGTTTCACAACTCACGCCGCCTGGAACACCTCAGAGAAATGGTGTGTCCGAACGTCGTAATCGCACTCTATTGGATATGGTGCGATCTATGATGTCTCTTACCGATTTACCGCTCTCATTTTGGGGTTATGCTTTAGAGACTGCCGCATTCACTTTAAATAGGGCACCGTCTAAATCCGTTGAGACGACACCGTATGAATTATGGTTTGGGAAGAAACCTAAGCTGTCGTTTCTAAAAGTTTGGGGATGCGATGCTTATGTCAAGAAACTTCAACCTGAAAAGCTCGAACCCAAATCGGAAAAATGCGTCTTCATAGGATACCCTAAGGAAACTATTGGGTATACCTTCTACCTCAGATCCGAAGGCAAGATCTTCGTTGCCAAGAACGGGTCCTTTCTAGAGAAGGAGTTTCTCTCGAAAGAATTGAGTGGGAGGAAAGTGGAACTTGATGAGGTGATAGTCACCCCTTCCGAACCGGAAAGTAGCGCAGCGCGGGAAAATGTTCCTGTGGTGCCTACACCAACTGGGGAGGAAGTTAATGATGATGATCATGAAGCTTCAGATCAAGTTGCTGAACTTCGCAGGTCCACAAGGACACGTTCCGCACCAGAGTGGTACGGCAACCCTGTCCTGGAAATCATGTTGTTAGACAACGGTGAACCTTCGAACTATGAAGAAGCGATGGCAGGCCCGGATTCCGACAAATGGCTAGAAGCCATGAAATCCGAGATAGAATCCATGTATGAAAACAAAGTATGGACTTTGACTGACTTGCCCGATGAGCGGCGAGCCATAGAAAACAAATGGATCTTTAAGAAGAAGACGGACGCAGATGGTAATGTGACCATCTACAAAGCTCGACTTGTCGCTAAGGGTTATCGACAAGTTCAAGGGGTTGACTACGATGAGACTTTCTCACCCGTAGCGAAGCTGAAGTCCGTCCGAATCATGTTAGCAATTGCCGCATACTATGATTATGAGATATGGCAGATGGACGTCAAAACGGCATTCCTTAACGGCTTCCTTAAGGAAGAGTTGTATATGATGCAGCCGGAAGGTTTTGTCGATCCTAAGAATGCTAACAAAGTATGCAAGCTCCAACGCTCAATTTATGGGCTGGTGCAAGCATCTCGGAGTTGGAACATTCGCTTTGATGAGATGATCAAAGCGTTTGGGTTTACACAGACTTATGGAGAAGCCTGTGTTTACAAGAAAGTGAGTGGGAGCTCTGTAGCATTTCTCATATTATATGTGGATGACATACTATTGATGGGAAATGATATAGAATTCTTGGAAAGTATAAAGGCCTATTTGAATAAGTGTTTTTCAATGAAGGACCTTGGAGAAGCTGCTTATATATTAGGCATCAAGATCTATAGAGATAGATCAAGACGCCTCATTGGTCTTTCACAGAGTACATACCTTGACAAGATATTGAAGAAGTTCAGTATGGATCAGTCCAAGAAGGGGTTCTTGCCTGTATTGCAAGGTGTGCAATTGAGCACGGCTCAATGCCCGACCACGGCAGAAGATATAGAACAGATGAGTGTCATCCCCTATGCCTCGGCCATAGGGTCTATTATGTATGCCATGCTGTGTACCAGACCTGATATAAACCTTGCCGTAAGTTTGGTAGGAAGGTACCAAAGTAATCCCGGCAAGGAACACTGGACAGCGGTCAAGAATATCCTGAAGTACCTGAAGAGGACTAAGGATATGTTTCTCGTTTATGGAGGTGACGAAGAGCTCGTCGTAAAGGGTTACGTCAACGCTAGCTTCGACACAGATCTGGATGACTCGAAGTCACAGACCGGATACGTGTATATTTTGAATAGAGGAGCAGTAAGCTGGTGCAGTTGCAAGCAAAGTGTCGTGGCGGGATCTACATGTGAAGCGGAGTACATGGCAGCCTCGGAGGCAGCACAGGAAGCAGTCTGGATGAAGGAGTTCATTACCGACCTAGGGGTGATTCCCAATGCGTCGGGCCCAATGACTCTCTTCTGTGACAACACTGGAGCTATTGCCCTTGCGAAGGAGCCCAGGTTTCACAGGAAGACCAGGCATATCAAGCGTCGCTTCAACTCCATTCGTGAAAGTGTTCAAAAAGGAGACATAGATATTTGTAAAGTACATACGGACCTGAATGTAGCAGATCCGTTGACTAAACCTCTCCCTAGAGCAAAACATGATCAACACCAGGATGCAATGGGTGTTTGATTCATCACAATGTAACTAGATTATTGACTCTAGTGCAAGTGGGAGACTGTTGGAAATATGCCCTAGAGGCAATAATAAATGGTTATTATTATATTTCTTTGTTCATGGTAATTGTTTATTATTCATGCTATAATTGTATTGTCCGAAAATCGTAATGCATGTGTGAATACATAGACCACAAAGTGTCCCTAGTAAGCCTCTAGTTGACTAGCTCGTTGATCAACAGATAGTCATGGTTTCCTGGCTATGGACATTGGATGTCATTGATAACGGGATCACATCATTAGGAGAATGATGTGATGGACAAGACCCAATTCTAAGCATAGCATAAAAGATCGTGTAGTTTCGTTTGCTAGAGCTTTTCCAATGTCAAGTATCTTTTCCTTGGACCATGAGATCGTGCAACTCCCGGATACCGTAGGAGTGCTTTGGGTGTGCCAAACGTCACAACGTAACTGGGTGACTATAAAGGTGCACTATGGGTATCTCCGAAAGTGTCTGTTGGGTTGGCACGGATCGAGACTGGGATTTGTCACTCCGTATAACGGAGAGGTATCTCTGGGCCCACTCGGTAATGCATCATCATAATGAGCTCAATGTGACTAAGGCGTTAGTCACGGGATCATGCATTGCAGTACGAGTAAAGAGACTTGCCGGTAACGAGATTGAACAAGGTATTGGGATACCGACGATCGAATCTCGGGCAAGTAACATACCGATTGACAAAGGGAATTGTATACGGGATTGATTGAATCCTCGACACAGTGGTTCATCCGATGAGATCATCGTGGAACATGTGGGAGCCAACATGGGTATCCAGATCCCGCTGTTGGTTATTGACCGGAGAGGCGTCTCGGTCATGTCTGCATGCCTCCCGAACCCGTAGGGTCTACACACTTAAGGTCCGGTGACGCTAGGGTTGTAGAGATATATGTATGCGGAAACCCGAAAGTTGTTCGGAGTCCCGGATGAGATCCCGGACGTCACGAGAGGTTCCGGAATGGTCCGGAGGTGAAGAATTATATATAGGAAGTCCAGTTTCGGCCACCAGGAAAGTTTCTGGGGTTATCGGTATTGTACCGGGACCACCGGAAGGGTCCCGGGGGTCCACCGGGTGGGCCCACCTGTCCCGGAGGGCCCCGTGGGCTGAAAGTGGAAGGGAACCAGCCCCTAGTGGGCTGGGGCGCCCCCCTTGGGCCTCCCCCCATGCGCCTAGGGTTGGGAACCCTAGGGGGAGTTCCCCCTTGCCTTGGGGGGCAAGGCACCCCTTCCCCCCCACTTGGCCGCCGCCCCCCCTTGGATCTGATCTCCAGGGGCCGGTGCCCCCCCAGGGGGCCTATATAAAGGGGGGGAGGGAGGGCAGCAGACAACAGCCTTGGGCGCCTCCCTCCTCCCCTACAACACCTCTCTCTCTCTCTCTCGTAGAAGCTCGGCGTAGCCCTGCGGAGACCCGCTACATCCACCACCACACCGTCGTGCTGCTGGATCTCCATCAACCTCTCCTTCCCCCTTGCTGGATCAAGAAGGAGGAGACGTTGCTATACCGTACGTGTGTTGAACGCGGAGGTGCCGTCCGTTCGGCACTCGGTCATCGGTGATTTGGATCACGGCGAGTACGACTCCGTCATCCACGTTCATTGGAACGCTTCCGCTCGCGATCTACAAGGGTATGTAGATGCACTCCCTTCCCCTCGTTGCTATTAGACTCCATAGATGCATCTTGGTGAACATAGGAAAATTTTAAAATTGTGCTACGATTCCCAACAGATATTGCGGCCGAGTTGCGGCAGCAGACATTTCTGCATGCAGCGCTGGAAGGTGGCGCCGGCGTTCTTCAAGCCGAACGACATGGTGATGTAGCAATACGCCCCAAAGGGTGTGATGAAGGACGTCTTCAGGGCGTTGGCCGGGTCCAGCTTGATCTGGTGGTAGCCGGAGTAAGCGTCCAGGAAGGACAGGAGCTCACACCCGGCGGTCGAGTCGATGACTTGGTCGATTCGTGGGAGGGCGAACGGATCCTTGGGACATGCCTTATTGAGGCTGGTGTAGTCGATACACATGCGCCAGGTCTTGTTCTTCTTCAGGACGAGGACTGGGTTGGCCAGCCACTCGGGGTGAAACACTTCCATTATGAAGCCGGCCGCCAAAAGCTTGGCGACCTCTTCACCAATGGTTCTTCTCTTCTCTTCGGAAAATCGTCGTAGGGGTTGACGGACAGGCTTGGTGTCCTTGCGGACGTGAAGTTTGTGCTCGGTGTACTTCCTCGGGATACCCGGCATGTCCTTGGGGTCCATGCGAAGATATCCCGATTCTCACGGAGGAAGTCGACGAGCTCGCCTTCCTATTTGCTGTCGAGGCGGGCTCCTACGACAACGTACTTGCTGCAGCTGGGGTCTTCTGGGTTGAGCTTCACTTTCTTGGTCTCCTTGGAGGGCTTGAAGGCGGCCTCGTTGGCCGGGTCCGGGGTCGGGATTGACGCGGTGGAGGCCTCGCCTGCCAGGGCGACGATCCGGTCGAGCTGGCGCCGCTCCTCGGCAATGACCAGCGACTCGGCCAACTTGGCGCTGTCTCGGGCGCACTCCAGGGACTTGCGGTAATCGCCAGCGACGGTGATGAGGCCCTTGGGACACGGCATCTTCATCTTCAGATACGCGTAGTGGGGAACCGCCATGAACTTGGCGAGCGCGGGCCGGCCCAGCAACGCGTGATACGCGCTGGACAGGTCCACCACCTCGAACCAGACCGGTTCGCGCCGGAAGTGGCCGCTGTCACCGAACAGGACATCTAGCCGGACCCGGCCAATGGGGGAGCAGGAGAGGCCGGGTACGATGCCGTGGAAGATCGTCCGGGTTGGCTCCAGGTCCTCGGCCTTGAGGCCGAGCTTGGTCATCGTGTCGCGGTAGAGGATGTTGATGCTGCTGCCGCCGTCGATGAGGACTCGAGAGAACTTGCATGTGCGCCGCGCGACGATTGTGGGGTTGAGGACGAGGGCGTAACCACCCGGACTTGGCATGACTGCCGGGTGATCCTCCCGGGTCCAGGTGATCGGGCGATCCGACCAATGCATGAACTCCGGTTTGGCCGGGACGACGGTGTTCACCTCCTGCCGAAGGAGGCGCTCGCTGCGCTTGTCGTTGCCGAGGCTGGTGAAGACGACGTAGGCCGCGCTCTGGTCCGGGTAGGCGTCGTCGCGCATCGCGCCGCCAGCTGGGGGCGGCGGTGGAGGCGGAGGCGGCTGTCCCGCGCCTGGAGCCGGAGCCGGAGGAGGCGGGACGTCGCCCCTCATGATGCGCTTGGTGATGGCGCACTGCCAAAGCGTGTGCGTGGAGGGTCTTGCGCCGCTGTGGTGCTTGCAGGGGGCGTCGAGCATCTGCTCGAAGCTCATGGCGGGTTGCCATGCCATCTTGCCGGTTTGCCGGCGCTTCATCGCCGGGTCCGCCGCGGGCTCGGTGGCCGCGACGAGCCGGTTGTCGTGATGTGGCGCCGGCTGGTCGGCCTTGCGCTTGTTGTTCTGGTGATGCTGCTGTCGGCTGCTTTCGCCGGCCGGCTTCGGAGGGGGAACCGGCTTCGCCTTGCCGGCTTCATCCAGCACCACCTGGATCTTCATGGCGGAGTCGGCGTTGGCGTACTTGTCCGCCGTCACCATGAGCGCGGCCATGGTGGCCGGCTCAGAGCGTAAGAGCTTGTGCTTGAGGAGGGTGCCGTCTCGGCACTCGCTGACGAAGTACCGGATCGCCTGGACTTCATGGACGCCCTCGCAGCTGTTCCGGAGCTCGGTCCAGTGTGCGAGGTACTCGTGACCGGTCTCCGTAGGCCCTTGCACGCACATGGCGAGCTGGCTAGGGCGGCCGGGTTGCTTGTAGGTCCCCGTGAAGTTGCGGACGAAGGCTTCCTCGAAATCCACCCACGTGTTGATGCTGCCCATCGGCAGGCTGTTCAACCACGTGCGGGCCGACCCTTGGAGCATGAGCGATGCGTAGCGCATGGCGAGACGACGATTGGCACCGGTGATGCCAATGGCCGTGGTGTAGTCGATGAGCCAGTCTTCTGGCTTCACCGTCCCGTTGTACTTGGGGGTGTTGCGGGGGAGCATGAACCCTTTGGGGAAGGGCTCCTCCCGGATGCGCGGGCCGAAGCACGCTGGCCCGATAGCGCCGCTCTCCTCCACTTCCAGGGAGCGAGCAAGCTGATCGAGGCGGTGGCGAGCGTCGGTGTCGTCGATGGCGCGTGGGCCGAGTCGACTTGCGGCCAGGCCACGGGGGGCCGGGTCGGTTGGAGCTGGACGCTGGCCATGCTGGCCGGGTACGCGCTGGGTCTCCAGGACGGGCTCATTGCCCAATCCGCCGGCGGCTGTAGCGGCCGGAACGCGCCGAGTCCGGGCTTGGCCGGAGTGCGCCTTGCCGGGTGGCGAGGAAGCGGTGTGCAGAAGTTCGCCGGGCCCGCCAAGGCGGGCGGAGCGGGATCCCGCCGGCTTGGCGAGCTGGTTGAGGCGGTCCTGCTGGGTGTTGGCGCCGTGGAGGAGTTCATGCATCCGCCCGATGCACTCTTTCAGCTCCTCACCCGCGAGCTGGTCCAGGCCAACCGCGGCTGCCTGGGTCGCACGCATGTTCTTCACTGGGTCTCGTAGACGGTTGGGACGGCGCCGAGGGCCCGGCCGATCGCTCCTCCCCGGGCACGCACATCGGCGACCCGGCTTGGCTCGGCCGCGGCGGGCGTGAATCCGTAGCCGGCGTCGCGCTCCAGCTGAGCGGCGTCCAGGCGACGCTGAGTGGCGGCGAGCATCTCAGATAGGTCCAGCATCTGCTGGCGCCTTTCCTCGAGCTGGGTTCGGGCCTCAGCGACGTTGGTGGCGTCGACGTCGGTGCCGATGGGGATGGGGAGGCTCTACATCACGGCGCGCAACGGATCGGACGGCTCAATCCGATCTGCTGCGGCCCTGGCCTCGACAGCCTTTCTCGTCTTGCTCGACGAGGAGGAGGCGCTGTCGCCGGTGACGAATACCTCCACATGGACGCCCATTGCCCCGACGGAAACGCCGCCGCCGAGGGAGAGGGGAGAGTTGGAATAGCTGAGCACCTCGCTGGGGTACTCGTCGGCCGCGAACGCATCGGAGATGCGCAGCGCGGCGAAGGAGGCGGCGAGCGCGCCGACGACGTCGTCCGCCAGAGCGACGGACTAGTCGGTGTAGGAGAAGGGCCTCGTCCGAAGCATGCTCCCAGCCAGCTCCTCGAGCTGCCCCACAGTGGGCGCCAACTGTCATGGTGGGCGCACGGCAGATGCCAAGGGATGGCTAAAGAAAGGAGGAGGCTCGAGGGCGCTGGTGGGCTCCAGAGGCGAGGTTGGCATGAGCGGGCGCGGGACGCCGGACATACCCAGGTTCGGGGCTCTCCGGAGAGATAATACCCCTAGTCCTGCCGAGTGTAGTTGGATGATCGATAGTACAATGTTGCTCCTGGAGCCGTATGAAGGAGGAAGGAAGCTGGCCAAGGCGTGGGCTGCTCCTTCTCTCCGGTGTTGCTGTTTTGTGGCTAGTCCTCTGCTTCGCCTCCCGAATGATCATGGGCTCCCGGGGGTTTTATAGTCCAACCCCTCGGGGATACAATGGTAATGTTATAAGTCGGTGGGTCCATGTAGTCGGTGTCCGGGGTCCCGGGCTGGGCCCCGCTGAGGGCTTGTGGTTCGCCGGGTTCCCCTAGGTGCGGGCCCCGCAAGCCTAGGGGGATTGTGCGTCGTCTTGTCGATCGTCAAGGCGTGGCCGAGTCGAGCCGCGTACAGTGCTCTCCGTCAGGTCGCCGCTTGCTGTCGTCAGCGGTGAGGGTGGGGGCACTGTTGCCACGCCAGCCCTGGTCAGCGGGTAGGTGAGGGGCACTGTTGCCACGTTCCTGCTGACCAGAGGCATGGGCGGGGCACTGTTGCCTCGGTCATCGTGGATTGAAGTCTTGTCCCCGTCATACGGCCTGGATGGGACGGGAGTTGACCCGCGGCTGGATTGCGTAGCACGCCATGGGTGGCGCTGGCTTGGTGAGGAGGCCTTGGTCGTGCCGGCTTCGGCTGTTTGCGCCAGTTGTTGGGGCCGAGTCGACGTGTCTTGCCGGGTCGGCTAGTCTGGCCGGCTTGGGGGGCTTGGCCGGGTCGAGCGACCCGGCCAAGCGCGCGCCGGTATTGAGGGGCGGTGGCAGCCCCGTTGTTTTTGAAGAGGATCCGGGTTCCGTTGCCTGCCCGGGGTCCATCCCCCCGACAATCTTTCTCTGTGTCCGGTTGAAATGTTTTGCTCATGTGTATGCGGTGAGTGTTAGCGATCATAGAAGACTATATGATGGTTGAGTATGTGGACTTGCCTAAAGGCTCCGATATGTGACCCTTCCTAAAAAGATGATGAATTTTACTTGCAAAGTTGACTGAGAACATAGTTTGTTGGTTTCTAATAGAGTTTATGCTTTATACTTCGATTGTGTGATGAATTGTCACTTATTCATGAGAAGTCTATGATAAAAAGTTCTATGATAAAAGCCTTATGTTTAAATTGGTTGCTCTTATAATAATCTACATGATGCTTCTATGTCCGTATTTTGTTTTTATCGACACCTCTCTCTCTAAGCATGTGGACATGTTTTTCGATTTTGGTTTTCGCTTGAGGACAAGCGAGGTCTAAGCTTGGGGGAGTTGATACGTCCATTTTGCATCATATTTTCCTACTGTTATTTATGATGTTTTAATCCATAGTAATTCTTTTTGGAGTAATTGTAATGCCTTTTCTCTCATAATATGCATGGTACACACAAAGAGGGAGAATTTCGGTAGCTGGAAATCTTGACCTGAAAAAGCTACGTCAGGCTACCTATTCCGCACAACTCCAAACAAGCTGAAACTCCACGGAGAATTTTTATGGAATATATGATGAATATTGGAGCAAATAAGTACCAGAGGGGGGCCACCAGGTGGGCACAACCCACCTGGGCATGCCAGGGAGCCCAGGCGCGCCCTGGTGGGCTGTGCTCACCCAGGCCTACCTTCGGTGCCCATCTTCTGGTATATAGGTCATTTTGACCTAGAAAAAAAATAAAGAAATGACTTTCGGGATGGAGCGCCGCCGTCTCGAGGCGGAACTTGGGCAGGAGCACTTTTGCCCTCCGACGGAGCTATTCCGCGAGGGGAACTTCCCTCCTGGAGGGGGAAATCATCGTCATCATCATCACCAACAACTCTCCTATCTTGGGGAGGGCTATCTCCATCAACATCTTCAACAACACCATCATCTCAAACCCTAGTTCATCTCGTGTGTTCAATCTTGTTACCGGAACTATAGATTGGTGCTTGTGGGTGACTAGTAGTGTTGATTACATCTTGTAGTCTATTACTATATGGTATATTTGGTGGAAGATTATATGTTCGGATCCATTATGCTATTTAATACCCCTCTGATCTTGAGCATGATTATCATTTGCGAATAGTTATTTTTGTTCTTGAGATCACGGGAGAAATCATGTTGCAAGTAATCATGTGAACTTGATATGTGTTCGATATTTTGATAGTATGTATGTTGTGATTCCATTAGTGGTGTCATGTGAACGTCGACTACATGACACTTCACCATATTTGGGCCTAAGGGAATGCATTGTGGAGTAGCAATTAGATGGTGGGTAGTGAGAGTGACAGAAGCTTAAACCCCAGTTTATGCGCTATTCCGTAAGGGACCGATTGGATCCAAAAGTTTAATGCTATGGTTCAAATTTATTCTTAATACTTTTCTCGTAGTTGCGGTTGCTTGCGGGAGGGTTAATCATAAGTAGGAGGTTTGTTCAAGTAAGAACAGCACCTAAGCACTGGTCCACCCACATATCAAATTATCAAAGTAGCGAACACAAATCGAACCAACATGATGAAAGTAACTAGATGAAATTCCCGTGTACCCTCAAGAACGCTTTGCTTATCATAACAGACCGTTTTGGCCTGTCCTTTGCCTCAAAAGGATTGGGCTACCTTGCTGCACTTTTCTTACTACTATCGTTACTTGCTCGTTACAAAAATATCTTGCTATCAAACTACTCTGTTACTTACAATTTCAGCCCTTGCAGACATTACCTTGTTGAAAACCACTTGCCATTTGCTTCTGCTCCTTGTTGGGTTCGACACTCTTACTTATCAAAAAGAGCTACAACTGATCCCCTATACTTGTGGGTCATCAGGGCCGGCCTCCTCCCCTCTCCCTCCTTTATATACAGGGGTGGGGGCGCCTCTAACACACATCAATTGTTCCAAGCCGTGTGCGGCGCCCCCTCCATAGTTTACGCCTCTAGTCATATTCACGTAGTGCTTAGGTGAAGCCCTGCACGGATCACCGTCACCGTCACCACGCCGTCGTGCTGACGGAACTCTTCCTCGACAATTTGCTGGATCAAGAGTTCAAGGGACGTTATCGAGCTGAACGTGTGCAGAACTCGGAGGTGCCGTACGTTTGGTGCTTGATCGGTTGGATCGAGAAGACGTTCGACTACATCAACCGCGTTAAGCTAATGTTTCCGCTTTCGGTCTACGAGGGTACGTGGACACACTCTCCCCCTCTCGTTGCTATGCATCTCCTAGATAGATCTTGTGTGAGCGTAGGAATTTTTTTGAAATTGCCTGCTACGTTCCCCAACAATAGTTGTAAAATAATGGCTTGCAGATCCATCATTCTATTGAAATTGATTAGCTGTTTCTATTATTATCTAGTTGAATCTTTATGATTGGTAAACGTAATGAGAGGATCGTCCTCTAGAGTGCCGAGAAGGATTTTATCCTATTTCGTGCTTTCAATACTCTCCCGCAGATGTAGTGGATGGTGAGACTCACGATCTTTGATCCAGAAGGCTAGAATCCTATTGCGGTCTAACTGCTTCCAAGAAACCCGAACTTCAAAATGTTTGGGATAGTCGTGTGATATTGTTGGAACTGAAATTGTATTTCAGAAACAAACAAAGGCTAAAAGACATGTGATGTCTAAAGAGGTGTTTGTTTGCAAGTTCTCGTGAAGTGTTCAACTATGTTAAAGACTAAAATGCATAGGATTCGAAGTTCAAAAGGCTATTGTTTGCCATCCTATTGTTTGCAAGATGGTGAGACTCACGATCTTATTGTTTGCAAAGGCGAAGTTCAAAGGCGAAGTCTCACCATCCTATTGTTTGCAAGATGGTGAGACTCACGATCTTTGATCCAGAAGGCTAGAATCCTATTGCGGTCTAACTGCTTCCAAGAAACCCGAACTTCAAAATGTTTGGGATAGTCGTGTGATATTGTTGGAACTGAAATTGTATTTCAGAAACAAACAAAGGCTAAAAGACATGTGATGTCTAAAGAGGTGTTTGTTTGCAAGTTCTCGTGAAGTGTTCAACTATGTTAAAGACTAAAATGCATAGGATTCAAAAGAACGCTAGTCACGAGTTTATGGTGAGAACTTAAAGAGAAAGAACAAATCCGAAAGATGTAATAAGACTTACATGACTAGGGGAAGCTCAGGGCTCAAGCCACTCTTAAAGTTGGATGCTTCTTCCATGAGTAGGAGAAATATTGGAAGTAAAACTATAAGAAGTAAACACGCAAAAAGAAAAGAAGGCTCGAATGTCCAGCCCAGGTATGAATGCCATACAAGTTGTAAGATGTAGAGAAAGTTGTCCATGCAAGTGTAGTTCTTTGGAATTGTGATTATTAATCACTAATTCTTCGGGATTGTGGTTACAAGTTCATCACAAGGATACTGACTCGATTGCATGTTGTTGCGAATTGATGCAAGTACACACCAAATAGGGAAGATAGATATTGCAAGAGGCATAAGCATTTAGAAACTAAATGGTTGCAAGAAAGGCTAAATGTTAGTGCTGAAAATTTAATATTTCTTAGCCATACTTGTGAACTTTGCAATGAACATGGTCATTTAAATATCAAATGCAAATTGTTTCATGATCGTATCGTGTCCAAAAATTGTGATGACTTGATTTCTCTTGCACATTATAATGAACTTAGTTTGCTTTTGGGTTATGAAGAAATGAAACGTCAAACTAAGATTATTCCAGAATATAACCTCGAGAAATTCCTCGATATTGATCTAGAAGAAATTTATATGTATTGTGCGGTGAATTGCATTGAAAATCCTTATATTGCCAATTACATAAAGACAAGAAAACAAATAGAAGATGAAGAGAATACTAATGAAAGGGAAGAGACTTCCCAATATCCTCCTATTATTTCTTATGATGAATCAGGTAACGAGGAGGAGCCTTCTATTCAACCAATCTCATTAATAAGGAGCTCCAAAAAGAGGATTGAACCCACACATGATCTGGTGAAGAAGAAGAAAAGAAAAGGTAAGAGAGGTAAAAAGATATCTCTCCCAAATAATGTTGCTCCTATTATTGTTGTGCCTCATGAAAATGAATCAAAAATAATTGTGGAAGATGATTCACTTGATGATGATCTAGTTATGCCTATTGCTTGTTGTGATGATTATGATTGGGAAGATAATGATACTTCTTATGATCTTGAAAATATTTTTGGCACTTGCTTGGAATATGACAATTGCTATACTATTGGTGCTATCCATACTATTAATGATGAGAGTGATTATGCTTATGATATGAAAAGGGCCAAGCTTGGGGATGCTATGTTTGAAGAAGATGATGTTTTTGAGAATATATTTGCTGCAATTAATGTTTGTCCCAAGCTTGGGGATGCTATTTCTAATGAAGATGATATTTTTAGCCTCTCAAGTTTCGATATGCAAATTTATAATGATGATAGCATGCCTCCTACTTATGATGATTATATTGATGAAAGTGGGTTTGGAAGAGTGTCAACTTTAGGAAGTAATGACCCCACTATTTTGGAGGATGTTGAATCTTATAATATTTATGAAAGTGGATTTGGAGAGGTCATGACTTTATTTAGTGATGTATCCACTATTTTGGAAGAGGTTTCAACTCATTATGATGAGAACAAAGTTGCTACTTATGATGATTATTGTGATGAAACTTATGCTATAAAAAGTAGTGATGATTATATTTATAAAACTTGTCATGATTATGAGTACCCTTTTTCTGAACATTACTCTTTTAATGTGGAAACAATTTATAGTATTCAAGTCTCTTATGATACTCCCACTATTCTGAATGAGAAGAATTTTGCTTATGTGGAGAGTAGTAAAATTTGTATGCAAGTAGATCATGAAAAGAATGCTTTATGTGATAGTTATATTGTTGAATTCATTCATGATGCTACTGAAAATTGTTATGAGGGAGGAACATATGCTTGTAGGAATTGCAATAATATCAAGTTTCCTCTCTGTGTGCTTAAAGTTTTAAAGTCATGCTTGTTTTGCCTTCCTATGCTAGTTGATTATTGTTCCCATAAGTTGTTTTCTCACAAAATCCCTATGCATAGGAAGTGGGTTAGACTTAAATGTGCTTGTCATGTGTTTCATGATGCTCTCTATATGTTTCAATTCTTATCTCTTATGTGAGCATCATTGAAATCATCATGCCTAGCTAGGGGCGTTAAACGTCAGCGCTTGTTGGGAGGCAACCCAATTTTATTTTAGTTTTTTTATTTTTGGTTCTCTTTAGTAATAAATAATCCATCTAGATTCTGTTTAGATGTGGTTTTGTTTTTTAATTAGTGTTTGTGCCAAGTAGAACCTTTGGGAAGACTTGGGTGAAGTCTTTATGATCATGCTGTAAAAAACAGAAACTTTAGCGCTCACGAGATTAGCTAAAACTTTTTACTGGAGAGTGCTATTTAGTTGATTCTTTTTGCAGATGATTACTATACAAATTCCTCAGGTCCACCAATTTATTTTAGAATTTTTGGAGTTCCAGAAGTATACGTTTTGATACAGATTACTACAGACTGTTCTGTTTTTGACAGATTCTGTTTTCTTTGTGTTGTTTGTTTATTTTGATGAATCTATGGCTAGTAAAATAGTTTATAAACCATAGAGAAGTTGGAATACAGTAGGTTTAACACCAATACAAATAAATAATGAGTTCATTACAGTAGCTTGAAGTGGTGTTTTGTTTTCTTTCGCTAACGGAGCTCACGAGTTTTCTGTTTAGTTTTGTGTTGTGAAGTTTTCAAGTTTTGGGTAAAGATTCGATGGACTATGGAATAAGGAGTGGCAAGAGCCTAAGCTTGGGGATGCCCCGGAAGGCATCCCCTCTTTAGTCTTCGTTCATCGGTAACTTTACTTGGAGCTATATTTTTATTCACCACATGATATGTGTTTTGCTTGGAGCGTCATTTTATTTTCTTTAGATTTGCTTGCTGTTTGAATAAAATACCAAGATATGAAATTCTTAAATGAGAGAGAGTCTTCACATAGCTAAATAATTATTTAACTACTCATTGATCTTCACTTATATCTTTTTGGAGTAGTTTGTCATTTACTCGTGTGCTTCACTTATATCCTATGAGTAAATGGTTGAATGATTTGAATGTCATAAATCTGAAATTATATATGCTTCTTATGTTTATCCTATGGGGAGTAATGACTTCACATATAAGAAGTAGAGGTGGTAATTTTTTTGAAGGTTAGCGAACATTGTATTGGTCACTTGAACAATTCATGGAAGAATATTGAAGGAAGAGAGATCTCACATATAAATATACTATCTTGGACATCTTCTATGATTGTGAGCCCCATTAATTATTTTCAAACCTGAGCAAATTAGTTGAAGTTGGACAAGGAAGACAACATAATGAATTATGCTTGGGTATATCTGTATAGAAGTTATATTGTTGTGGATCCTCTAACATGTGGTGCTTGCTATTTAGAATCCTTTGCTAGCCAAAATATCTGTACTAAGCGGGAATACTGCTTGTGCATCCAAAATCCTTGAACCAAGTTTCTTCCATGAGTGTCCACCATATCTACCTATATGCGGTATTTACCTGCCGTTCCAAGTAAATTTGCATGTGCCAAACTCTAAACCTTCAAATAATAATCTGTTTGTATGCCCGAATCGTTCATGTAGCGACTAGGGGCTAGCAGTATCTTCCATGCTAGGTGGGTTATTCTCGCGATGAGTGGACTCCGCTCATCATTCACGAGAAAATGGCTGGTAACTGGGATGCCTAGTCCTATGATCAAAAGATTAAAAATAAATTCACAAATAATTTAAACAAAACTCCCCCAGGATTGTTGAAAGTTGGACGGCACCCGTTGTTTCGGACAAGCCGTGGAGTGTGATCGTTGGTGGAGGGGGAGTAAAATCTTTACCTTTCTGCGTGGGAACCGCCTATGATGTATCTTGTATGGAAGATATTGTGAACTCTTGGTCGTTATGTTGACAATGAAAGCATACCTCTCAAAATTATTTTCATCTCTGTTTTTGCTTCGAGCTCTCGCACCTCTGCAAATCCCTGCTTCCCTCTGCGAAGGGCCTATCTTTTACTTTTATGCAAGAGTCGGTAGTATTCCTTCTCATTCCAACCTACTCTTTAGTTGGCAAGCATCATATGATGGAAAGATCTAAGCATATATGGCTTTTTAATATATTTGATCATGAATTATTACAGTTGACATTACCCTTGAGGTAAAAGGTTGGGAGGCGAAACATTAAGCCCCTATCTTTCTCTGTGTTCGATGAATACTATTTGTTCTAAAAATATGCTTTGAGTGGTAGCAATCATGGAAGACTAAATGATAGTTGAGTATGTGGAGTTTGCTAAATCAAAGCTCTGACATAGACTATTCCTGGAAATAAGATGAATTGTAATTGTTTGATGACTAATAACACGGTTTGTTAGTTTTCAAGAAAGTTTATGATCTATACTTTAACATGTGAATAGTTTGTTACTTGATCATGCAAAGTTCTATGAGTTGAGCTACTATTATGACATATAATGATGCTAGAAAAGGTGATTGAAATTATCATTGATCAAACTTCTGCACCTGCTAGCATTCACACTTCATAAATTATTTCTTTTATCATTTACCTACTCGAGGACGAGCAGGGATTAAGCTTGGGGATGCTGATACGTCTCCAACGTATCTATAATTTATGAAGTATTCATGCTATTATATTATCCACCTTGGATGTTTTATGGGCTTTACTATGCACTTTTATATCACTTTGGGGACTAACCTATTGACCCAGAGCCCAGTGCCAGTTTCTGTTTTTCCCTTGTTTCAGTGTTCCGCAGAAAAGGAATATCAAACGGAGTCCAAACGGAATGAAACCTTCGGAAAAGTTATTTTTGGAAAGAAAGCAATACGGGAGACTTGGAGTGCACGTCAGGGGATCAACGAGGAGAGCATGAGGCAGGGGGCGCGCCCTCCACCCTCGTGGGCCCCTCGTGGCTCCCCTTACCGACTTCTTTCGCCTATATATTCCCATATACCCTAAAACCTTCGGGGAACAGAATAGATCGGGAGTTCCACCGCCGCAAGCCTCTGTAGCCACCAAAAGCCAATCGGGACCCTGTTCCGGCACCCTGCCGGAGGGGGGAACCCTCACCGGTGGCCATCTTCATCATCCCGGCGCTCTCCATGACGAGAAGGGAGTAGTTCACCCTCGGGGCTGAGGGTATGTACCAGTAGCTATGTGTTTGATCTCTCTCTCTCTCTCGTGTACTTGATTCGACACGATCTTGATGTATCGCGAGCTTTTCTATTATAGTTGGATCTTATGATGTTTCTCCCCCTCTACTCTCTTGTAATGGATTGAGTTTTCCCTTCGAAGTTATCTTATCGGATTGAGTCTTTAAGGATTTGAGAACACTTGATGTATGTCTTGCGTGGGATACCCGTGGTGACAATGGGGTATTCTATTGATTCACTTGATGTATGTTTTGATGATCAACTTGCGGGTTCCGTGACCTTGGGAATCTATGCATAGGGGTTGGCACACGTTTTCGTCTTGACTCTCCGGTAGAAACTTTGGGGCACTCTTTGAAGTTCTTTGTGTTGGTTGAATTGATGAATCTGAGATTGTGTGATGCATATCGTATAATCATACCCACGGATACTTGAGGTGACATTGGAGTATCTAGGTGACATTAGGGTTTTGGTTGATTTGTGTCTTAAGGTGTTATTCTAGTACGAACTCTTGAATAAGATCGATCCGAAAGAATAACTTTGAGGTGGTTTCATACCCTACCATAATCTCTTCGTTTGTTCTCCGCTATTAGTGACTTTGGAGTGACCCTTTGTTGCATGTTGAGGGATAGTTATATGATCCAATTATGTTATTATTGTTGAGAGAACTTGCACTAGTGAAAGTATGAACCCTAGGCCTTGTTTCCTAGCATTGCAATACCGTTTACGCTCACTTTTACCACTTGCTACCTTGCTGTTTTTATATTTTCAGATTACAAAAACCTATATCTATCATCCATATTGCACTTGTATCACCATCTCTTCGCCGAACTAGTGCACCTATACAATTTACCATTGTATTGGGTGTGTTGGGGACACAAGAGACTCTTTGTTATTTGGTTGCAGGATTGTTTGAGAGAGACCATCTTCATCCTACACCTCCCACGGATTGATAAACCTTAGGTCATCCACTTGAGGGAAATTTGCTACTGTCCTACAAACCTCTGCACTTGGAGGCCCAACAACGTCTACAAGGAGAAGGTTGCATAGTAGACATTAGTGTGACACTGCATTTAGTCACTTCGGAGAAATCCGCATGGAGAAATTCCATAGTGATGGATTTTGAAGTCATCTGATTATGAATCATCTGACAGTTGTAACTTTTGTCCCAATAGTGAAGTAAACTAAAATACCGTTCACAGGCCATCAAGAACGAGCAACAAAATAATTGGAAACATGCATAATGATGTGTTTAGTCCAATAAGTGTTGTTGCAAGTAGCGGATTTAACTATCTTCAAGGATGACACCATATAAGATATGGAATGGTATGCCAAAACCATATAAGATATGGAATGGTATGTCAAAACCACTAGATCTTTTCTTAACATTTGGTAATACAAGTCATAAGTAAAATGTTTACGAATTTATTTCCCAAGTCAGATAAGTGCTACTTTGTAGGTTATCCCAAATAGTTCAATATTCCTCTATCACTACGCTGAGGTAAAATGTTTTGCCACGGAGTGCGGTAAAATTTGATGATTTTTTCTACAATACAGTGAGTGGGAGGATAGTGTAACTCGAAGAGATTATATATTCTTCTTTATCAGGTAAAAGAAATAAACACTGGAAATAGTTCTAGGATTTCCTACCATGACTAATATGGAAGCTCTACATAAGATATAGAGACTTCGAACGAACTTGCAGTTGAACTATATATATAGGTTGGGCAAACTCGTGCAAACCTTCATGGTGTGCAGACGAGATATTGTTGAATAAACAATGAACCTACAATACACAAAGAAGCATTGATGGGCCTGACTCCGGAATTGGCTACATGCCAAAGTAATTCCAGATAGTATCCATATACATAATTCAAGTTTAGAACTTGATAAACCCTCCGGAAGACTTATAGTCTAATGTATAGTAATGGATCTATAAACTAACAAAGATAAAAATGTTTAATGAAGCTTGACCTGTTGCAAATAGTTTATGACAAGATCAAGGAATTGACTATGACGAGATTGTCTCGTCATAACAATGCTTAAAGTCAGTTTGGGTTAAATTAGCAATTATTACATATTTTAATTATCAGATATAATAGTTGGATGTTAAAGGGATTTCCATGAGATGGAAATAGAACCAGGGTTGTATGTATCATATAGTGCAAAGGTAATTTTTTCAATCCATAGGATGCTAGTAACTGTGCAAACTTCAAGAGATCTTGTAATGGATTGAAGCAAGCATAGTGGAGTTGGAATCTTCATTCTGATGAAATAGTCAAATAATTTGATTTCATCAAGGAAAGCAAAGATGCTTGTATTTACAAGAAAGTAAGTGGGAGCATGATAATATTTCTAAGCACTATGTGTGCATGACACATTGTCGATTGGAAATTATATAAATTTCTTGACACGAATTAGGACCTTATTGAAACTAGATTTTTAGTAAAGTACTTAGGCAATATAGCCTTGGTATTAGGCATAATCTATGAATATAGTAGTGCCTGATAGCGCTGAGCCAAAAATGCATATTGACAAGATACTAAAATGGTTTAGTATGAAAATGTCAAGAAGTGTTTCTTGCCGACGTCACATGGGAGAGTTTTAAGCAAAAATTAGTATTTGAAATTCTGATAAGAAAAGTACATGATTGAGATTTGCTACTTGTGAGTTGCATTGGGATTTCCCTCGAAGAGGAAGGGTGAAGCAATATAGTAGCTGATAAGTATTTCCCTCATGAGAACCAAGGTTATCGAACCAATAGGAGAATCACACAAAGCCTAATGAACACTGAACAACACCTCCACACACACAAGAGCAAATACTTGCACCCAACACGACCAAGAGGGTTGTCAATCCCCTTGGACTTGTACTTGCAAGCATCAAATCTGGTAGTGGTAGATATATAAATTGCAAAACAAAATAAAAGTAAATAAATTGCAGCAAGGTATTTTTGGTGTTTGTAATAGGATAAACCCGGGGGCCATAGTTTTCACTAGATGCTTCTCTCTTGAAACATAACATAGAGTGGGTAAATAAATTACTGTTGGGCAATTGATAGAAAAACACATACTAATGATGGTATTCATGGAAATTATCATGTATATAGGCATTACGTCCGTAACAAGTAGACCGAAAAGATTCTGCATCTACTACTAGTACTCCACCAGTCGACCGCTATCCAGCATGCATCTATGGTATTAACTTCATAACAAACAGAGTAACGCTTTAAGCAAAATGGCATAATGTAGACAGAATAAACTCAAGCAATATGAATAAACCCCTTCATTTTACCCTTAATGGAGACAATACAAATACGTGCCTCGCTACCCCTACTGTCACTGGGTGAGGACACCGCAAGACTGACCCATCACAAAGCACCTCTCCCACTGAAGATAAATCAATCTAGGTGGCCAAACCAAACGGATAGATCGAAGAGAAATACAAAGTTACAACAATCATGCATAATAAAGTACATCAAAGACTCCATTGCTTTCAATGAATAATCTGATCATAAACCCACAATTCATCAGATCACAACAAACACACCGCAAAATAAAATTATATCGGATAGAACTCCATGAGGATCATGGAGAACATTATATTAAAGATCAAAGAGAGAGAAGAAGCCATCTAGCTACTAGCTATGGACCCGTAGGTCTGTGGTAAACTACTCACACATCATTAGAGGGCAGCAAGTTTGATGTGGAAGCTTTTCGTGATCCATTCCCCCTCCGGTAGAGTACCGGAAAAGGCCTCCAGATGGGATCGCGGAAGAACAAAAGTTTGTGGCGCAAGTGTTTCGGGTGGCTCTCTGTTGGCATGTATACATCACACAGACGGTCAACAAGAACACTCAGAATGCATCCCACAAACATAGTATTGGCTTCCTGGAGCTTTCTCTAATCTTCCTCAGAAATCTTGTATGTCGCACGTACACACATTGCCAGGCCCATTTATTTCTAACAGAAACAAAACATGATTTATGGTATTTATACCCTAGACACCAAGAATCAGTTCCCTAAAAATTCAGAAGCTTCCATGGTTCTCCCATACTTGATATAAACATGACCATAGTTGAGGAAAGTACTAAGTACCCAACCCACGTTTTCCTAGCCCATCAACTATCGATATAAAATCAATTGCACGGTCCAAGAGTGGTCTGATAGAAAGCAAGGGATCATCATTTTGATCCTTGGCGGTTCCCATTTCTTAACATGTAGGAATGGATTAACAAGCTGCTTGGCACGTCATGTTCGTGCTCGGTAGCACTCGGCCCGTTCATTTCCTTCAGCTTAACAAGTTTAAATACACTTACTTAGCTCTATTTGTTTGAAGCTCATTAAGCTCGTGGGTGCTCGTTAACATGCATTACCCCCTTTGCTTCATTGGTGAGGTGTTGTGGCCTACGGAACACGCGCACGGGTGTGATATCTACGAAGGCAGATGATGTGCACGTGAAGAGGTGCCCTAATTGTTGCCTCCTGTGGGCTGGGTTAGGTTAATTAAATTGAATTGATGAGTTGAGATGCCACAAAATGTTGTCACTTAAGAGCATCTTCAAGGCCGTCCCTCAAACCGCTCGCATTCGTCTGGACTGGTCCGGACGTGTTGTGTCATCCAATGCGGGCCTGTATCGGTCCGCCGAGCGGTTCAGACTACTTTTTTCCGGCAAACTGGAACCAACCGTGAGGGATTTTGCGGGAGTCCGGACAGCAGACACGTAGGACTCCGACACCCCCGGCCAACCCGAAAGGCTGGAAAAGCCCGTACTTTTGTAGATGCCCGCCCTGTTTCCGCAGCAAAATCCCCACTATTCTCTTCCATCCCACCGCTCTCCACTCAATTCCCGTCCTTTTCTCCCATTCTCTTCTTCCCTCCCACCGCCACCTGAAACCAGAGGATAGCTTGCCGGAGATGGATGACGTGGCGGAGGTGCTGGAGGATCCGAGCATCACGCTCGCCTGGAAGATCAACTCAGCAACACAGCAAAATCGTCGCATCAAAGCGAAAGCAGCAAAGGAGGAGACACTCAAGAAGCGGGCCGCCGGCGGAAGCCGTGCTGGTGGCGGACATGCCGGTGGGCGTGTTGGTCGCGAATGAGGTGGAAGTCATGGCAGTCGTGGTGCGCCGATGGTGTCGCCCACCGTACAAACGGCGCCATGGAAGATAGCAGCCGATGCGCAGGAGGCCAAGATGTTGACCTTGAATTTGGATGCTTTGGATGCCGACGCAAAAATAATCGTGCAAGTCGTATTCTACAAGATGTTGGAGCGGGAGAAAGATGACTTGGAGGCGGCTGACAAGGAGGAGATGGAGGCGACAGAGGAGGAGGATGCGAAGGCTGCCTACACGGCGGTGACGGCACCTTGAGTGTGGAAGCTCGAACCGCCGGTCTGGCAGGGCAGAAATCTAGTTTTCTGCATGGGCTGCCGGGCTAATATTCTTTTGTGATTGGGCATGTAGAAACTACAACATACTTGCCTCTTTTCGGGAGTGATCGGGCATGTGGTCCGGTGCTGTTGTGATCCAGCGCTCGTATGATGTGGAGCGCGTATGGGTCGGACTTTATTTGAATTTCAAATTGCCTTTTACTGACAAACAGATACAGGATAGCATTGGATGGCGCCTTGAAATCAGTGTCCGCGGACTGATCCCCAATCCGCGAACGGATTCCGAAGCAAATTTACGGATCGGCGTTGGAGATACCCTAAAATAACATAACTATTGTGATGTACTAACGAACTTAAACGAGATACCCCTTTGTAAACTAATATAAGACGTTTTGAACACTTTAACACAAGTGTCTAAACGTCTTATATTACTTTATAGAGGTAGTACTTGTGAAAATTGTTAGCTCTAAGTGTAACGAGCTAAAATCAGTGATTGTCTTTATTCATTTAGAAGCAAAGCTATCAAGTAAGTTCGTTAAACTCCAACTGAGAGGTTTTACTCCACCGCTAAGGTGCCGAATGTCGACAATGAGAGCGATGCTTCAGCAAAAGTCGTGACGCCATGTGCATGGTGAGGCGCTCGGAGGTAGCTACTGCTAGCAGCCATGTATAACAAACAACAGTTTCGTTTATTATATTGTAGCTTTCTGACAAATCAGCTGGTTCCCACTATGACGTTTTCTTCTCCTAAAGAAGAGTTTTGACACATGATGCCAAAATGGACCCTGAATACAATAACATACACAAGCAATCAGTGGTTTTCTTTCTGCGTCTCTGTGATATGATGATTGGTGTCCTTGTCGGGTGTTTGTTGAGCAGGCTTGGTCGTAATCACAGGAGTGTCTGCGCGGTAGACAGACCGCCAGCTGAGGTAAAATGTTTCAAGTAACCCTGAAACTTATCATTTGTTAGAATTAATGGGCTAGGCTCATAGCAATTTCTGAAATCTCAAAGCCCATGTGTAAAATGGCAAGTGGTGGTGCTAAGTTTAGTTCCACCTTGGAAGTTGAAGAAGAGTTGGACCTCTTTATATAGTGGGTTCTCTCCACCACTCTAAGTGGTGTGTGAGAAGAGAAAGGGAAAACCACACGCGCGCGCTCGCTCGCCTCGCCTGGCCGTGGCGAGGCGTACATGCGACATGCGCGTGAATGGTCCGCCGAAATCCGGTCCGTCTCCTTGCAGGAGCGCAGCTTCCTTTTACCGCCTCTGGTCCTAATATATATACACCTACCGGCTGCGGCCAGAGACACACCGAAAAACACCTAGGGTTTTGCCTCATCTCACAACTTGCGCCGCCATCGTAGTCTACTCCATCCCAAACGCCGGCGTGCATCGGCGCGTGGGAGAGCAGGTCTCCGGAACCGTTCGTCTTTGCGATCCTGCACCGGGAGAGGACGAATTAGGTTTTTGGGAAGCGCTGTGCGCGACTGCTCAAATTCGTCATCACGGGTCGTCTTCCGTCCAAGTCGGGCGGTGCTACTCATCGTCGTATTCATCGCCGTCAGCAGCAGATCGTCGCCAACATCGTCATCAACACTGTCGCACCCATAATAGCTAACGATCAGTACGTCCAACATCCTCTGTTCATGTCTGTTTCTACAGCTATTGTTACGTGTTTGCTGCTGTTATGCATGTCTTGCTGTTCTTCTAGTTTGCTAGATTATTGCATGCTAGTATCTCTTCTAGTCATGAATTATTTACTGGAATTAATCATGAACTTGCCTAATATTCCAACAATCCAAAAACCTAATTATAGGCAATTTCCTGAGTTAACTATGGCTGGATTCGCTGATGCACTGAGGCCGGATAAGTTTACCGGTGTGCACTTTAAGAGGTGGCAGGTGAAGACCACGCTCTGGCTTACTGCTCTGAAAGTTTTCCACGCTAGTGTTGGTGCTCCAGAGGGAATGACCGACGAAGATCGGAGAAAATTCCAGGAAGCCAATACTATGTTTGTGGGATGCATTCTGAGTGTTCTTGCTGACCGTCTGTGTGATGTGTACATGCACATAAACGACGGAAAAATTCTGTGGGATGCACTGAATGCAAAATTCGGTGCAACAGATGCAGGCAGTGAACTGTACATCATGGAGAGTTTTCATGACTACAAGATGGTGAATAACCGTTCTGTGGTTGAACAAGCTCATGAGATACAGTGCATTGTGAAGGAACTTGAACTCCTTAAATGTGTTCTACCCGACAAATTCGTGGCTGGGTGCATGATTGCAAAGTTGCCTCCTTCATGGAGGAATTTCGCCACAACTCTGAAGCATAAGAGACAGGAGATATCAGTTGAAAATCTGATTGCATCTCTTGATGTTGAAGAAAAAGCTCGGGCTAAAGATACCACTGAAAAAGGAGGTGAGGTTCAGCCTACTGCTAACATGGTGCAGAGGTACCCACAGAACAAGAACAAAGGGAAGAACAAACCTGTTTTCAACAAGCCTACCAAGACTACTACCTTCAAGAAGAAGAAGTTCAACAAGGCTGAGCTAGAGTGCTACGCCTGTGGGAAGCCTGGACACTTTTCCAAGGAATGCCCTGAACGTGCAGACCGCAGAGGGAAAACAAGCTCCAAGACTGTCAACATGGTGACCGCTAGCAATACTGATGGGTATGGTAATTTACCTATTGTGCTTTCAGTATTTCAATCATCTTCGTGGTGGATTGATTCGGGTGCTAACGTTCATGTGTGTGCTGACATCTCCCTGTTTACTTCTTATCAGGTCGCAAGGGATTCTTCCGTCCTAATGGGGAATGGGTCACATGCTTCTGTTCGTGGCATTGGCACGGTGGATCTGAAGTTTACTTCGGGAAAGATCGTGCAACTAAGGAACGTGCAGCATGTCCCTACTATGAACAAGAATCTAGTTAGCGGCTCCCTTCTATGTCGAGATGGATTTAAGGTAGTTTTAGAGTCCAATAAAGTAATCGTGTCAAGATTTGGACAATTTATAGGAAAAGGCTATGAGTGCGGAGGCTTGTTCCGCTTTTCTCTTTCAGATTTTTGCAATAAGTCAATAAACCAAATTTGTGCTAGTGTTAATGATGATGCAAGTATTTGGCACTCTCGTTTATGTCATATTAATTTTGGTTTAATGTCTCGGCTATCCAGCATGAGTTTAATTCCGAACTTCACAGTTGCCAAAGGTTCTAAGTGCCATAGTTGTGTGCAATCTAAGCAACCTCGAAAGCCTCATAAGGCTGCCGAGGAGAGAAACTTGGCACCTCTAGAACTCATACATTCTGATCTTTGTGAGATGAATGGTGTGTTGACAAAAGGTGGAAAGAGATATTTCATGACTTTGATTGATGATGCGACTAGATTTTGCTATGTTTATTTGTTGCAAACTAAAGATGAAGCATTAGACTACTTTAAAATCTATAAAGCTGAAGTTGAAAATCAACTAGAGAGAAAGATCAAGCGTCTTAGGTCCGATCGTGGTGGAGAGTATTTTCCAAAAGTTTTTGATGAATTTTGTGAGGAACATGGTATTATTCATGAGAGGACGCCTCCCTATTCACCTCAATCAAATGGAGTGGCCGAGAGGAAAAACCGCACATTGACTGACTTGGTGAATGCCATGTTAGACACTGCTGGTTTATCTAAGGCATGGTGGGGGGAGGCTCTATTGACTTCATGTCATGTCCTGAATAGAGTTCCCAACAATAATAAAGAGAAAACCCCTTATGAGGAGTGGGTTGGGAGAAAACCATCACTTTCTTATTTGCGCACTTGGGGATGTTTGGCAAAGGTCAATATTCCTATTCCTAAGAAACGCAAACTTGGACCAAAGACAGTGGATTGTGTCTTTCTAGGGTATGCTCAACGGAGCATTGCTTATAGGTTTTTAGTGGTAAAATCTGAAGTACCTGATATGCATGTTGATACTATAATGGAATCTCGTGATGCAACATTTTTTGAGAACATATTTCCTATGAAAGATATGCATAGCATTGCTAGATTTTCTTCTGAGATAATTCCTGAATCTAGTACAACTGATGAATATTTCGAACAATCACATGAGGAAGTCCTTGAGAAGGATAACAATGAAGTTCCTAGAAGGAACAAGAGACAAAGGATTGCAAAATCCTTTGGTGATGATTTCATTGTATACCTTGTGGACGACACACCCAAGACGATTGCAGAAGCATATGCATCTCCGGATGTAGATGATTGGAAAGAAGCTGTTCATAATGAGATGGACTCAATTCTTTCTAATGGAACTTGGGAACTAACTGATAGACCATATGGTTGTAAACCTGTGGGCTGTAAGTGGGTGTTCAAAAAGAAGCTAAAGCCTGATGGTACTATTGATAAGTACAAGGCGCGGCTAGTGGCCAAGGGCTACACTCAGAAAGAAGGCGAAGATTACTTTGACACCTATTCACCCGTTGCTAGAATGACCACCATTCGAGTGTTACTTTCCTTGGCTGCCTCTTATGGTCTTATCATTCATCAAATGGATGTAAAGACAGCTTTTCTCAATGGAGAGTTGGAAGAGGAGATCTATATGGATCAGCCTGACGGGTTTGTGGTAAAGGGTGAAGAGAGAAAGGTGTGCAAGTTGTTAAAATCTTTGTATGGTCTGAAACAGGCACCTAAGCAATGGCATGAGAAGTTTGAAAGAACTCTGACTTCTGCAGGATTTGTCATTAACGAGGCTGATAGGTGTGTTTACTATCGCCATGGTGGGGGCAATAGTGTCATATTATGTTTGTATGTGGACGACATACTGATCTTTGGTACAAACATTAATGCAATTAATGAGGTCAAGTCTTTTCTATCAAAAAGTTTTGACATGAAAGATCTGGGAGAAGCCGATGTAATTCTAAACATCAAACTTATTAAGGATGAGAGTGGGATTACATTAACGCAATCTCACTATGTTGAGAAGGTCTTGAACCGATTCGGTTTTATGGATAGCAAGCCTTCTCCAACACCTTATGATCCCAGCGTGACACTCAGAAAGAACAAGAAAGAAACGAGAGATCAATTAAGATACTCTCAAATTGTCGGTTCACTCATGTACTTAGCTAGCGCTACAAGACCAGATATCTCTTTTGCTGTGAGCAAACTGAGTAGGTTCATGTCCAACCCGGGTGATGATCATTGGCATGCACTAGAAAGGGTCTTGCGCTATCTGAGAGGTACTATGAGTTACGGAATTACTTATTCAGGGCATCCTGCTGTGCTAGAAGGATATAGTGATTCAAATTGGATCTCCGATGTTGATGTACTTTACGCAACAAGTGGGTATGTATTTACTCATGGTGGTGGCGCAGTGTCATGGAGGTCTTGCAAGCAAACCATATTGACGAGGTCAACTATGGAAGCAGAATTAACTGCTTTGGACACAGCTACTGTTGAGGCAGAATGGCTGCGTGAGCTCTTGATGGACTTGCCGGTTGTTGAAAAACCTGTACCGGCTATTCTTATGAATTGTGATAACCAAACGGTTATCGCTAAAGTGAACAATTCTAAAGATAATGCAAAGTCATCAAGACACGTGAAAAGACGTTTGAAGTCTGTCAGGAAGTTGAGAAACTCCGGAGTAATAACTGTTACGTATATACAAACAGACAAAAACCTGGCAGATCCCTTTACAAAGGGACTATCACGAAATGTGATAGATATTGCATCGAGGGAGATGGGTATGAGACCCATAGATGTTACACCATAGTAGTAACCCAACCTTTGTGATCGGAGATCCCGTGAATTAGGATCTGGGAAGAACAAGCTATTGGTTAACTGAGGAGAGTAATAACTTATGATCGTCTCCAAGTGAAGATGCAAAACTCTCAGAGCTGTAAGGCTCAGATCTGTAAGGCAGGTTGGCAACATGCCTTAATGTGGTTCTATTGGCTATAATTAGCAAAGATGCTGTCCTACAGAGCAGTCTTGAAAGAACACACCTATATGAGTTCTGACTGTAAACGTCGCAGTCTATGAGATTTGGGTGATCTCTAGTAAGCTCACGAAGAGACCAGGGAGTATGACGTATAAGCTCCAAACCGCGGGGTAGCCTACTGGCGGTCAGGTACTGGTTAAGACTTTGAGTGAAACCTGTTCACACAAAACTAGCAATTCAAGGCATAGTCCATTGTCAAGTTGTGAATGGATGTAGCTTAAAGTTCTAGGCAGAAGTTCAACTTAACAGTCTCTGCTGAAACACTGGTATATTAAACAAGTGGTGAGAGAAGGCAAATCTCTAAATGGGTATTTGAGATCTGGTGGGGGATTGTTAGAATTAATGGGCTAGGCCCATAGCAATTTCTGAAATCTCAAAGCCCATGTGTAAAATGGCAAGTGGTGGTGCTAAGTTTAGTCCCACCTTGGAAGTTGAAGAAGAGTTGGACCTCTTTATATAGTGGGTTCTCTCCACCACTCTAAGTGGTGTGTGAGAAGAGAAAGGGAAAACCACACGCGCGCGCTCGCTCGCCTCGCCTCGCCTGGCCTGGCCGGGCCGGGCCGGGCCGTGGCGTGGCGTGGCGAGGCGAGGCGGCGCGTACATGCGACATGCGCGTGAATGGTCCGCCGAAATCCGGTCCGTCTCCTTGCAGGAGCGCAGCTTCCTTTTGCCGTTTTATTTTTATGTCTTGGCAGACAAGTTTTTGATTTCTTGTCCGGTAAGTATACGAATTAGAAACCGAGTCGGTTTGGGATTGTGGTCGCGACACAATACCGCCTCTGGTCCTAATATATATACAGCTACCGGCTGCGGCCAGAGACACACCGAAAAACACCTAGGGTTTTGCCTCATCTCACAACTTGCGCCGCCATCGTAGTCTACTCCATCCCAAACGCCGGCGTGCATCGGCGCGTGGGAGAGCAGGTCTCCGGAACCGTTCGTCTTTGCGATCCTGCACCGGGAGAGGACGAATTAGGTTTTTGGGAAGCGCTGTGCGCGACTGCTCAAATTCGTCATCACGGGTCGTCTTCCGTCCAAGTCGGGCGGTGCTACTCATCGTCGTATTCATCGCCGTCAGCAGCAGATCGTCGCCAACATCGTCATCAACACTGTCGCACCCATAATAGCTAACGATCAGTACGTCCAACATCCTCTGTTCATGTCTGTTTCTACAGCTATTGTTACGTGTTTGCTGCTGTTATGCATGTCTTGCTGTTCTTCTAGTTTGCTAGATTATTGCATGCTAGTATCTCTTCTAGTCATGAATTATTTACTGGAATTAATCATGAACTTGCCTAATATTCCAACATCATTTAGGTACCTTCGTTGTTCTCAACCTAGATCCTGCCAAACATCCTATGCTGAACTACGGCTCAAAACTTGTACTCCCTCCATCCTTTCCCAAATATAAGTCTTTTTAGAGCATCTACAGCCGGACTCAGCAAATCCGGCCCTCAAACGCCCGCGGGCACTAACCGGGCGCTCCCTATATCCGCGTCTCTGCATCCACGTATCTCATATTCCGTCCCCTATTTTCATACTAAACCAAACAACATTGATAAAAACTACGTAGATCATGAGCGGACATACAAATGCACAATCAGTTCATCAAAAGATCACAGCCGGATCATCGAAAAATAGACAAAGTTCACATAATACACATAATACGGCGGACAAGTTCAAACTACAACTAAAAACTTGAAATAAATATGGATCTTCACCACTTCCTCGCCGGCCCTTTGCCCGTCGGAGGAGGAGGAATCGGAGATGACGATGAAGCCTTGCAAGTGCCGGACGACGCGGTCTTGCTGGCACTTGAGCTTGGCCACCCTCGCCGCCTCCCTCTCTGCCTCCGCCGCCTCCCGCTCGGATTGCTCAATGTCGAGCCGGGGCTGCTTGGCGTTGAGCCTCCGGAGCCGTCGGGCCATCGTCTCCGCCTCAGTCAGTGACCGGTGGCACGCCCACTCGAAGTGACGGTCCTCCTCGTCAGGCACCTAGCGGTGGCGGGCGGACTGCGCAGACCCGTCGGACCCGCCCGCCATCACCCTGGCCCTCTACCTCTTGTGGCGGGCACCTCGTGCCTCTGACTCCGGAGTACGCATCCGCGACGTCGGCTGAGCGGGCACTAGAACCCAGCGATGCCCACGCGGAGCAGCGGGAGGAGGTGGAGGAGGCCGTCGGGCGGGAGGAGCAGATTTGGTAGGCCTGGCAAATCCGCGCGTGGGTGGGAAGGGCCGGCGCCGGCATCGGCGCTGGCGCGACCGGCGACGGGGGGCATCGCAGCAGACCCGGAGCTGCCGCCCGAATAGACCCGCGAGCGCTCGAGTGCGATATGGAGCGCCAGCTCCTCCTCGTCTCCGGAGCTGCCGTCGGAGTGGCTGCCGGTGCTGGACATGCTCGTCATCGCTAGGGATTTGGCAGATTGGGGGAATGAGACCGTTGGGAAGGGGAGGGGAGGGGAGCGGAGTGGAGCGAGCTAGGGTTTCTGCCGGACGGCAGGTTTTGTGGGGTCGGGGTGGGCCAGGCTGATGTGGTGGGCGTGCACGGACCGCCTCATATCTGCCCTACATTTGGAACGGATATGAGGGGTGCCGGTCAGCCCGGGCGTTTGAGGCTCGTTTGAGAGCTCCGGTTAGGTCGGTATTTTGTGACCGGTCAGTGACCGGACGGCCTTCTCGGACGTATGAGAAGGATATAGGGCGCCTGGTTGTAGATGCTATTAGAGGTCCCAATACGAACTACATACGAAGTAAAATGAGTGAATCTATATTTTAAATTTGTCTATATACATTCATATGTGGTCCTTACTGACATCCGTGAAAAATCTTATATTTAGAAACGGAAGAAGTATTTCTTATTGTCTTGGTAAAAAATAGGGAAGACAACTTTCTTGGTCTTTTAGTGCAGGCCCATCTCTAATGCACTGGTAGCAATGGGCCTGTCTCGGGGAGGAGAAGCGGCTCTACCTACAGCGCCAAGTGGACCGGCCAACGAGCGGGCGCCGCACAAAATGGTAATAAAAGGAGCGAAAGAATCCAAAAAATTACGATCTTGCGATGACTCAAACTCACACACTACACTGCCTGCAAGTGTTTGCCTAACCACTAAAGCGTGTCGTTGAAAGTGACAGAATGCAGCGCTAACGCTTTAAAACTATCTCGTACATGATTTTATTTTTAAAAATTGAAACTTCAGAGATTTCAGAAAAAGTTTGTGAACATGGAAAAAACTTTGCCATATTCAAGAAAATTTCAGTGATTTTGAAAAAAGTTCATCAATTTAAAAAAATATTTCACAACGAATTAAAAAATGTTCATGAAAATTTTGAAAAAGTTCAACAATTTGAATAAAGTTCATTAATTTTGAAAAGAATTCACAAAACTGAAAAAAGTTAATCAATTTTTGAAAAAGATCACCAATTTGAGAAATTTCATTAATTTTTAAAAAAGTTCACAAAACTGAAAAAAGGTAATCAACTTTTGAAAAAAGTTCATCAAATTTTTAAAAAAATTCATTGAATTAGAAAAGTTCATCAATTTTGAAAAAAAAATCTTTGATTTTGAAAACGGGTTCAGCAATTTTAAATTAAATTCGCTCAATTTAGCAAAAATAAAAAAGAATAACAAAAAAATGGACCACAAGAAAAACAAAAAAAGGCAAAAAAGCAAAAAGAGATAAAACAGTGAAGAAGATATAATTGAGCACGATAGGTGAGGCCGGTGGGGAGGTCGGTGCAGTGAACGAACAAAGGGAGGTCACTGCTTTGAATACCAACGGTTGCACGCCTGCACATTTATACAACAGAAAGGGGAAGATAGGCCGAGCCCAACTTGCCGCGCCTTTCAGGCGCCCATTTGCGAACGGGTGCTTAAGCGCCAAATAGGATCCGCCCTTAAAAATACACAGAATAGAGCAACCCGGAGGGGTTTTCTCGCGCTTACAGCGAGGCGAAAGATGTCCTCGCCTCAGGCACCCCTCCCAGCCCCCTCAGGCTGATCCATCGATGGAGGGAGAGGGGGGGGGGGGAGGGGACTCCTTTTTTATTTTTATTGGTTTCATTGCTTTTATTTATATTTCTGAAAGGGATGCATATTTTGCTCAAATGTTAAAATACGAAAAAAATACATTTAAAAAATGTTCATCCAGTGTAAAAAAATGTTGACAACATTTGACAAAAGTAGTCGTGACATTTAATAATTTCACACACTTCGAAAAAAATGCTTGCGACATTTTGAAGAAATGTTTATACAATGTAAAAATAATCGCATAATTAAAAAAAATGGTATGTATAGTTCATAAAAAAATACGTGAAATTTAAAGAAAAGTTCACGTGTTTCAAAAACATGTACATGACATTTAAAAAACTTATAAAATGTAAAACAAAAAAGTTGATGTACTGTAGAAAAATGTCAAGTACTCCTCTGTAAACTAATATAAGAGCGTTTAGATCACTAAAGTGATGATCTAAACACTCTTGTATTAGTTTACGGAGGGAGTACCATTCAAAAAATTTACATGTCATTTTCATGAAAATACTCATGCTTTTCATAAAAATGTTCATTATAAAACTATGTTTATACAATGTAAAAAAAATTGTGTAGTTTGAAATAAAGGTGCTTAGTGTTTAACTTATTTTGAAAATGTTTAACATGTACTCAAAATTTGTTCAAAAAAAGGACTTCAAAATATGAACATTGTGCATTTAATGAATGTTCAATGTGTATTAAGAAATATGTGTATACTAAAAATGTACAGTGCATACTAAAAAAAGGAGAGATCTGTTCAAAAAACTTTTAAAATAACTACAAGGAAAAAACCAAACAAAACCAAAAGAAAACCAGAAGAAAGAAGAAACCGAAGGAAAAAAAAGTCGTTGAAAACCACTAGAAAAACACAAAAGAACAAATAACCGTGCGGATGATTCTATAACCGGTTCATCATACTAGTCCATAGAACCTTCCCAAAACAATGCGACTTGACCAGCCCAATAAGGAAACTCTTAAGGCGAGGCTAACTTACATCTTGTAGTAGACGAGATAAAGCTTTTTCGCACCCGTATGGTTCACGTCGCGATCGTCACTTCGCTAGGCGAGCATCTCATCTGCGTGGGGTGGGTCGGCCATTGGCACTTCATATCGCTACCAAGATTTGTTAGTTTGTTTTTCTTTTGTTTCATTTGCTACCTCTCTTTTAATTTGTTAATTTTAAATAAAAGTGCAAATCAATTTTGCACTTTTATATTCCATTAAGTTGTATTATATTAAAAATAAAGTCATGAATTTAGAAAACGTTGCTGGATTTAGAAATATTGATGGGTTTGAATAATATTTATGAATTCAAAAAATTCATGAATTTGAATAAAAAATATTGAATTCGAAGAAGAGTTCATGTATTCAAAAAATATTCGTGAACTCACAAAGTTCATGAATTTGGAACAAAGATGGGAAAAGTTCAAGATTTCAAAAAATATCATGATTTTTAAATTGTTCGTGAATTTCAAAATATTCTTTAATTTAAATAAGTTTCAAATTTAGAAAAAAATTATAAATTCAAAAACAATGTTTGTGATTCAGAATAATGTTAATGAAATTTAAAAAATGATCTGAACTCTCAAAATATTCCTTTACTAAAAAAGCTAAAATTTTAAATGTTCAAAAAATTGAAAAATGATCATGAATTAGGAAAAAAATTGGGAATGTCAAAAGAAAATCAAAAATCGAAAAGGACAAAAAAAAACCAGGAAAACGAGGAAAAAGGAAAAAACCTTCACAAAACCAAGCGGTAGGTTCAAAAAAAATCATCTCCCGCGCTTACTACATTGGATGGGCCAGCCCAACACTGGTGTATTGTTAGCGATCGCTACCCTGTTGCACACAGAGGGATACATAACATTTGTGCTCTTTGTAGTTCTCGTAAAGATAAACTCAAGAGAGCTCGATCCAAGACAAGGCCAACAAAAACTTCCAAATATATGAACCATGTGAAGCCGAACCAAACGATCGATATCCCTTGTCAAAGTTAAGGCATCTTCATAGCTGGTCACCAAAACTTCCCTATACATCCAGGCCATATTTCCACACATTTTTAGGCTTCTAATACTAATTGTAAAATGTCCGTGGACCGGTCTGGACGTTTAAAATTCTATTTGGGAGTTATAGTGGGGTTCAAACTTTTAGGCTTCTAATACTAATCGTCAAATGTGCGTGGATTAGTCCAGACATTTAAAATCCTATGTGGGAGTTATAGTGGGGTTCGAACGGTTCGAGGAGGCCCATTGTCAGTTGCGCCACCTATCCCCATAGCCCATGTCTCTCACTTATCTTTTTCTACTCTCAATCTACCCAGCCCACTGAAAAGGACATTTCCCACCTTAATTATTTTCGTATTGATGACAACGCAATTTGTGGACTAACCATGTGTTTGATCTATCGTGGGGAGTCTTCCCCTCCCCCCCCCCCCACACGGTGAATATATTAAGTTTTTTACCTGAGAGTTTTATACTAGCAGACTAAGGCATAGCCTAGTGGTGGGAAGGGGTTGATGCCTTCCCACCCACCCAGGTTCAAGGCACGGTACTTGCAATTTGGGTTTGTTGTACCAATTATACTGTAAGGGGTTCCCTTACAGTCTTTCTGTCAAAAAAAAGTAATCACGCCACACACTATTTAAGGAGGGTTCCTGCTTCCACCCACCTCTACCCCCCTCTCTTCTCCATTAATGCCCTAAACTTTATTTTGCCCAAGCTCCTTCTCTAGCCAACTAAACTTGTTGATTTTCTAGGATTTAGGGAGGAGACCTAGATCTACACTTCCACCAAAGGAAATTTGACTCCCCCAACATTCAATTGAGGATCTTGTTACTCTTGGGTGTTTGGGCACCCTAGACAGTAGAGGTCATCCAGGAGGTACATACCATTGTGGTGAAGCTTCTTGATGATGTTGAGCCTCCAATTAAGTTGTGGAGAGAGGCCCAAACTTGTTTCTAAAGGTTTCAGTTGTTGTCTTCATGGGCACTGCTAGTGGATTCATGGCACCTTGCATCGTGCCAAGGCGTGAGGAGAATATGGTGGGCCACTGTGGCATTTGGGGTGCATCATGCCTCCACACCTATCCAACGGAGAGTACCTCCCCCAAAGGAGAACTCCGACAACACACCATCGTCTCCATTTGCGGTTACTTCTATCCTTTACTTTCGTGTGTAAGCTTGTTATAATGTTTTTACTCTTTAGCTTGCACTTGTTGTTGAGCTTGTCATATAGGTTGTCCACCTAACTACATACCTAGTCAAGTTATTTTATTGTTAAGCCTAAATTTGCAAAAGATTCTAAAAATTGTTGTCGCCCCTACTGATCCTTTCAATTGGTATCACAGTCTCGTCTCTTTATTAAGGGCTTTACCAACTAAATAGTGTGGATGGCTATGATCTGGGAGATGAGCATGTTGTAGCCCCATGGTGGATATTGTCGCAATGACCTAAGGTGATTTTAATGTTGATATGGAAACACTTAATCAACGATGGTGGACAAGGTACAAGGCATGTTGGATAGATTCCTTCTAGGCTCGTCTACCGCCACAACCATTCCTGAGTAGGTAGTTGATACTACCTCCTTGGAAACATATGTCAACTCCTCCAAGGAGACAGCTAGAAGTGGCATCGGGCCTAATCCTACCCAAGAGAAAAATGGGTCAACAGTACAAGCTAAGGTGACTCCACCACCTGTCTATGGTGGCCCAGTTCCCTCACCTCATATCTCATATCTTGGCCCTCCTCCGAAACTTGATTTGACTAACTTTGCTAATTGGGTTTTTGAATTAAGTCTCATATTAACAACTCTTTGACTCAACTTTGGAGGATCATTGAAGAAGGCTATCATCCGTTTGATCCAAAAAACTAGTCTCCAAGAGAAGAAGTGGACAAGCAACTCAATGCATTCTCCTGGTTCATTCTTCAAGAATCATTGCCAACCGAGGAGCTTCCACACATCCGTACTTTTGTGAATGCAAAGGGCGCATGGGGTCACATCAACGCGTTGTAAAAGGGAAGCTTGAGCTTTCAACACTCCGAATTTGAAGTCATTCTTGATGACGCCAATGAGTTTGTCATGAACGAAGATGGAGATCCCCAAAATCTTTATAGGATGTTGATGCCTCTTGTGGTCTCTCTAAGGGATCACAGAAGCAAGGACACGGATGACAATTGAGTCAAGCGCAACTTTATCAAAACTATCATGCCTTTCAACAATAATATGTCTTGCATGATTCCCCAAAGACCGGACTTCCATTCCATGTCCTCCAATGATGTGTTGAAAATTTAATTGCCATGAGTATCTTGAGCAAGACCACCGACAATGCTCTTGTTCGGGACCGTGGGGTGAAGAAGACCAACACTGAATTGAAGGCCAAAGTGGTCCAAGAAGAAGAAGGGGAACAGAAGTGTTGCCCTGAAGACACCCAATATGCTTACCATGACACTACTGCAGGTTGCCGCTAACACGACACTACGATCAGAGATCCTTCGACGAAACTGTGTGCGATGCATTAATCGCAAACAGTGGTTAAAAAAACCATCAAAAAAGGTGCAAAACGTTTGCGATGGAGGATGCATCAAACACGGTTCAGATTTTAGTTGCGTGTGCGATGTTGGGCATATGGTTCAGTTCAATTAACTGTTTGCGATGTGGCAGAACAAAAGAAACGGGCAGCCAGATGAAGGCGTGTGCGATATACGGCTTACGATTTACTTGGATGAACTATTTGTGATTAGGCAACACAAAAGAAACGGTCAGCCAGATCAAGGTGTGTGCGATATACAGCATGCGGTTCACTCGGATGAACTGTTTGCGTTGAGACAAAAGAACAGAAACGGTTCAATATATCAAGATGTGTGTGATACGCGGCAAACAGGTCTGTAATCAGAAATGTGTGCGAAGATCAATAATAACACAGACGATTGCTTCTAATAAGACATATGTGATATGCTCTGTCTACACAACATCTATTGGCCATTGGGCGACGGGCGGTCATCCGCGTCCGCCATAAGGATGCGAAGAGGGCATCCTATATCGGCATGGACTAGTTGTTCCACCAGTAGCTCATCTAAGAGAACTCTCAAGTTAATTGTGCTCAGACTGGAGTAGGCATGAGCTGGGTGACCGGATGGGAAGTTGTCTTGATGTTAGTCCCACCGGTGGGATGTATCTTAAATGTCCATTAAGGACATTTATTACACATCCCATCAGTTGAATTAACCTCAAGGTCCTTGTTTTGTTTTTTAACACATGTTAAAGAAGGTCTACCGCATTACTTTTTGACAATGTGCGATTGAGGGCATGCACTTCAGAAGGATTAACTATTTGCGATTAGGCAACAGAACAAAGACGCCACGTACGCGGCCGAGAAAGCATGCCCACGTTACGCCGCCCGAGAATAGTGCCGCACTTAGAAATTATAGAACCGTCAATAAATTTTGGGCCTGCTGATGTCTACTACGCAACCTTCTTCTTGTAGACGTTGTTGGGCCTCCAAGTGCAGAGGTTTGTAGGACAGTAACAAATTTCCCTCAAGTGGATGACCTAAGGTTTATCAATCCGTGGGAGGCGTAGGATGAAGATGGTCTCCCTCAAACAACCCTGCAACCAAATAACAAAGAGTCTCTTGTGTCCCCAACACACCCAATTGTATAGGTGCACTAGTTCGGCGAAGAGATGGTGATACAAGTGCAATATGGATGGTAGATATAGGTTTTTGTAATTTGAAATTATAAAAACAGCAAGGTAACTAATGATAAAAGTAAGCGTAAACGGTATTGCAATGCGTTGAAACAAGGCCTAGGGTTCATACTTTCACTAGTGCAAGTTATCTCAACAATAATAACATAATTGGATCATATAACAATCCCTCAACATGCAACAAGGAGTCACTCCAAAGTCACTAATAGCGGAGAACAAACGAAGAGATTATTGTAGGGTACGAAACCACCTCAAAGTTATTCTTTCGGATCGATCTATTCAAGATTTCATACTAGAATAACACCTTAAGACACATATCAACCAAAACCCTAATGTCACCTAGATACTCCAATGTCACCTCAAGTATCCGTGGGTATGATTATACGATATATATATGCATCACACAATCTCATATTCATCAATTCAACCCAACACAAAGTACTTCAAAGAGTGCCCCAAATTTCTACCGGAGAGTCAAGAAAAAAACGTGTGCCAACCCCTATGCATAAGTTCACAATGTTACGGAACCCGCAAGTTGATCACCAAAACATACATCAAGTAGATCACATGAATATCCCATTGTCACCACAGATAAGCACATGCAAGACATACATCAAGTGTTCTCAAATCCTTAAAGACTAAATTGGATAAGATAACTTCAAAGGGAAAACTCAATCCATTACAAGAGAGTAGAGGGGCAAAAACATCATAAGATCCAACTATAATAGCAAAGCTCGCTATACATCAAGATCGTGCCAAATCAAGAACACGAGAGAGAGAGAGATCAAACACATAGCTACTGGTACATACCCTCAGCCCCGAGGGTGAACTACTCCCTCCTTGTCATGGAGAGCGCCGGGATGATGAAGATGGCCACCGGAGAGGGATTCCCCCCTTCGGCAGGGTGCCGGAATGGGTCTAGATTGGTTTTCGGTGGCTACAAAGGCTTGCGGCGGCGGAACTCCCGATCTATTGTGTTCTTTGATGTTTTTAGGGTATATGGACATATATAGGCGAAAGAAGTCAGTCAGGGGAGCCACGAGGGGCCCATGAGGGTGGGGGGCGCGCCCAGGGGGTAGGGCGCGCCTCCCTGCCTCGTGGCTTCCTCGAAGCTTCCCTGACGTCTACTCCGAGTCTCCTGGATTGTTTCTGTTCCAAAAATAACTCTCCCAAAGGTTTCATTCCGTTTGATATTCCTTTTCTTCGAAACACTGAAATAGGCAAGAAAACAGCAATTTGGGCTGGGCCTCCGGTTAATAGGTTAGTCCCAAAAATAATATAAAAGTGTTTGGTAAAGCCCATAAACATCCAAAACAGATAATATAATAGCATGAATACTTCATAAATTATAGATACGTTGGAGACGTATGAGCATCCCCAAGCTTAATTCCTGCTCGTCCTCGAGTAGGTAAATGATAAAAGAAATAATTTATGAAGTGTGAATGCTAGCAGGTGCACAAGTTTGATCAATGATAATTTCAATCACCTTTTCTAGCATCATTATATGTCATAACAGTAGCTCATATCATAAAGCTTCTCATGATCAAGTAACAAGCTATTCACATGTTAAAGTATAGATCATAAACTTTCTTGAAAACTAACAAACAGTTCTTAGTCATCAAACAATTACAATTCATCTTATTTTCAGGAAGGGTCTATGTAAGAGCTTTGATTTAGCAAATCCCACATACTCAACTATCATATAGTCTTCCATGATTGCTACCACTCAAAGCATATTTTTAGAACAAATAACATCCATCGAACACAGAGAAAGATAGGGGCTTAATGTTTCGCCTCCCAACCTTTTACCTCAAGGGTAATGTCAACAATAATAATTCATGATCAAATATATTTGAATGGCCATATATGCTTAGATATTTCCATCACATGATGCTTGCCAACAAAAGAGTAGGTTGGAATGAGAAGGAATACTACTGACTCTTGCATAAAAGTAAAAGATAGGCCCTTCGCAGAGGGAAGCAGGGATTTGCAGAGGTGCCAGAGCTCGAAGCTAAAACAGAGATGAAAATAATTTTGAGAGGTATGCTTTCATTGTCAACGTAACGACCAAGAGTTCCCAATATCTTCCATACTAGATACATTATAGGCGGTTCCCAAATAGGAAGGTAAAGATTTTACTCCCCCTCCACCAACAATCACACTCCACGGCTTGTCCAAAACAATGGGTGCCGTCCAACTATCAACAATCCTGGGGGAGTTTGTTTAAATTATTTGCGATTTTGTTTTTGATCTTTTGATTATAGGACTGGGCATCCCAGTTACCAGCCATTTTCTCGTGAATGATGAGTGGAGTCCACTCATCGTGAGAATAACCCACCTAGCATGGAAGATACGGACAGCCCCTAGTCGCTACATGAGCGATTCGGGCATACAAAACAGATTATTATTTGAAGGTTTAGAGTTTGGCACATGCAAATTTACTTGGAACGGCAGGTAAATACCGCATATAGGTAGATATGGTGGACACTCATGGAAGAAACTTGGTTCAAGGAATTTGGATGCACAAGCAGTATTCCTGCTTAGTACAGATATTTTGGCTAGCAAAGGATTCTAAATAGCAAGCACCACATGTTAGAGGATACATAACAATATAACTTCTATACAAATATACCCAAACATCATTAAGTTGTCTTCCTTGTCCAACTTCAACTAATTTGCTCAGGTTTGAAAATAATTAATGGGGCTCACAATCATAGAAGATGTCCAAGATAGTATATTTATATGTGAAATCTCTCTTCCTTCAATATTCTTTCATGAATTGTTCAAGTGACCAATACAATGTTTGCTAACCTTCAATAAATTTACCACCTCTACTTCTTATATGTGAAGTCATTACTCCCCATGGGATAAGCATATGAAACATATATAATTTCAGATTTATGATATTCAAATCATTCAGCCATTTACTCATAGGATGTAAGTGAAGCACGCGAGTAAATGACAAACTACTCCAAAAAGATTTAAGTGAAGATCAATGAATAGTTAAATAATTATGTAGCTTTGTGAAGACTCTCTCTCATTTAAGAATTTCAGATCTTGGGATATTATTCAAACAGCAAGCAAAACAAAATAAAACGACATTTCAAGGATAGCACTCATCATGTGAAGAAGCAAAAACTTAGGCTCAACCGATACTAACCGATAATTGTTGAAGAAGAAAGGTGGGATGCCTACCGGGGCATCCCCAAGCTTAGATGCTTGAGACTTCTTGAAATATTATCTTGGGGGGGCCTTGGGCATCCCCAAGCTTGGGCTTTTGTGTCTCCTTAATTCCTCTCATATCACGGTTTCGTAAATCTCTAAAGCTTCATCCACACCAAACTCAACAAGAACTCGTGAGATAAGTTAGTATAAACCAATGCAAAAACCTTATCATTATCTACTGTAGAAAATCACAAAAATTATTATTCAACATTGCATACTAAATGTCTCTGCATATTTAATACTCTTATTCTCAAATAGAATCATTAAACAAGCAAACATATGCAAACAATGCGAACATAACAGCAATCTGCCAAAACAGTACAGTCTGTAAAGAATGCAAGATTCATCATACTTCCCTAACTCCAAACATTATGAAATTCTACCACACTGTAGAAAATTTATCAGAGCTCAATATGCAAAAAGTTTCAACATTTTATCATATTCTGTCTTTTCTAGGAAATTTTTGCAACAGCGATAAACTTTCTGTTTTGAAACAGCAACATGTATACTTGCAAAATAAGCATGGTAAAGGCTATCCTTGACATTTTTATTGAAACTAGAGATGCAAAACATTATTATAAATAACAGCAAGCAAATACTAATAAAAGAAAATGACGCTCCAAGCAAAACACATATCATGTGGTGAATAAAAATGTAGCTCCAAGTAAAGTTACCGATGAACGAAGACGAAAGAGGGGATGCCTTCCGGGGCATCCCCAAGCTTAGGCTCTTGGTTGTCCTTGAATATTACCTTGGGGTTCCTTGGGAATCCCCAAGCTTAGGCTCTTGCCACTCCTTATTCCATAGTCCATCGAATCTTTACCCAAAACATGAAAACTTCACAACACAAAACTTAACAGAAAACTTTTAAGCTCCGTTAGTATAAGAAAATAAATCACCACTTAGGTACTGTTTTGAACTCATTATAAATTCATATTGGTGTAATATATACTGTATTCCAACTTATCTATGGTTCATACCCTCCGATACTACTCATAGATTCATCAAAATAAGCAAACAACACATAGAAAACAGAATCTGTCAAGAACAGAACAGTCTGTAGTAATCTGTATCAAACGTGTACTTCTGGAACTCCAAAAAATCTGAAATAAATTGGTGGACCTGAAGAATTTGTCTATTAATATTCTGCAAAAAGAATCAACTTAAAAGCACTCTTCTGTAGAAAATGGCAGCTAAACTCGTGAGCGCAAAGTTTCTGTTTTTTATAGCAAGATCACATTAACTTCCACCCAAGTCTTCCCAAAGGTTCTACTTGGCACTTTATTGAAACAAAAGCTATAAAACATGATTACTACAGTAGCTTAATCATGTGAACACACAAAAACAGTAGGGGTAAATATTGGGTTGTCTCCCAACAAGCGCTTTTCTTTAATGCCTTTCTAGCTAGGCATGATGATTTCAATGATGCTCACATAAAAGATAAGAATTGAAACATAAAGAGAGCATCATGAAGAATATGACTAGCACATTTAATTCTAACCCACTTACTATGCATAGAGATTTTGTGAGCAAACAACTTATGGGAACAAGAATCAACTTGCATAGGAAGGTAAAACAAGCATATATATAACTTTAAAACTTTAAGCACATAGAGAGGAAACTTGATATTATTGCAACTCCTACATGCATATGTTCCTCCCTCATAATAATTTTCAGTAGCATCATGTATGCATTCAACCATATAACCAGCACCTAAAGCATTCTTTTCATGATCTACAAGCATAGAAAATTTACTACTCTCCACATAAGCAAAATTCTTCTCATTCGGAATAGTGGGAGTATCATAAGAGACTCGAATACTATAAATTGTTTCCACATTTTAAGAGTAATGTTCGGAAAAAGGGTAATCATAATCATGACATGTTTTATAAATATAATCATCACTACTCTTTATAGCATAGGTGTCATCACAATAATCATCATAAATAGGAGACATGCTATCATCATAATAAATTTGCTCATCAAAACTTGGGAGGCTAAAAATATCATCTTCATTAGACATAGCATCTCCAAGCTTGGGACAAACATTAATTGCAGCAAATATATTCTCAAACATGTCATTCTCATCAAACATAGCATCCCCAAGCTTGGGCCTTTTCATATCATAAGCATAATCACTCTCATCATTAATAGTATGGATAGCACCAATAGTATAGCAATTATCATCATCACAATGAGTAATAGGAGCAACATCATTTGGGAGGGATACCTTTTCACCTTTGCTTCTTCGTCTTTTCTTTTTCTTCTTCACATTATGTGTGGGTTTAACCCTCTTTTTTGAGCTCCTTATTAACGAGATTGGTTGAATAGAAAGCTCCTCCTCGTTACCTGATTCATCATAAAAAATAATAGCAGGATATTGGGAAGTCTCTTCCCTTTCGTTAGTATTCTCTTCATCTTCTATTTGTTTTCTTTTCTTTATGTAATTGGCAATATAAGGATTTTCAATGCAATTCACCGCACAATACATAAAAATTTCTTCTAGATCAATATCGAGGAATTTCTCAAGGTTATATTCTGGAATATGCTTAGTTATACGTTTCATTTCTTCATAACCCAAAAGCAAATTAAGTTCATTATGATGTGCAAGGGAAATCAAATCATCACAATTTTTGGACACGATACGATCATGAAATAATTTGCATTGGAGATTTAAATGACCACGTTCATTGCAAAGTTCACAAGTATGGCAAAGAAATTTTAAATATTCAGCACAAACATCTAGCCTCTCTTGCAACCATTTAGTTTCCAAATACTTATGCCTCTTGCAAAATCTATCTTCCTTATTTGGTGTGTGCTTGCAAGCTCTATGTATTCCACAAAAGTTGACATGCTTATAAGAGACATTTTCATCATGACTAGTGCAATCATCATTAGTACTATGGATATTCAAAGAGTTCATACTAACAACATTGCAATCATGCTCATCATTCAAAGATTTAGTGCCAAACATTTTAATGCATTCTTCCTCTAGCAATTGAGCACAATTATCGGAATCCTTATTCTCATGAAATATATTAAAAAGATGAAACATATGAGGCACCCTCAATTCCATTTTTTTGTAGTTTTATTTTATAAACTAAACTAGTGATAAAACAAGAAACAAAAAGATTCGATTGCAAGATCTAAAGATATACCTTCAACCACTCACCTCCCCGGCAACGGCGCCAGAAACTGCTTGATGTCTATTACGCAACCTTCTTCTTGTAGACGTTGTTGGGCCTCCAAGTGCAGAGGTTTGTAGGACAGTAGCAAATTTCCCTCAAGTGGATGACCTAAGGTTTATCAATCCGTGGGAGGCATAGGATGAAGATGGTCTCTCTCAAACAACCCTGCAACCAAATAACAAAGAGTCTCTTGTGTCCCCAACACACCCAATACAATGGTAAATTGTATAGGTGCACTAGTTCGGCGAAGAGATGGTGATACAAGTGCAATATGGATGGTAGATATAGGTTTTTGTAATCTGAAAATATAAAAACAGCAAGGTAACTAATGATAAAAGTAAGCTTAAACGGTATTGCAATGCGTTGAAACAAGGCCTAGGGTTCATACTTTGACTAGTGCAAGTTCTCTCAACAATAATAACATAATTGGATCATATAACAATCCCTCAACATGCAACAAAGAGTCACTCCAAAGTCACTAATAGCAGAGAGCAAACGAAGAGATTATTGTAGGGTACGAAACCACCTCAAAGTTATTCTTTCGGATCGATCTATTCAAGAGTCTGTACTAGAATAACACCTTAAGACACATATCAACCAAAACCCTAATGTCACCTAGATACTCCAATGTCACCTCAAGTATCCGTGGGTATGATTATACGATATGCATCACACAATCTCAGATTCATCTATTCAATCCAACACAAAGTACTTCAAAGAGTGCCCCAAAATTTCTACCGGAGAGTCAAGACGAAAACGTGTGCCAACCCCTATGCATAAGTTCACAATGTTACGGAATCCGCAAGTTGATCACCAAAACATACATCAAGTAGATCACGTGAATATCCCATTGTCACCACAGATAAGCACATGCAAGACATACATCAAGTGTTCTCAAATCCTTAAAGACTCAATCCGATAAGATAACATCAAAGGGAAAACTCAATCCATTACAAGAGAGTAGAGGGGGAGAAACATCATAAGATCCAACTATAATAGCAAAGCTCGCGATACATCAAGATCGTGCCAAATCAAGAACACAAGAGAGAGATCAAACACATAGCTACTGGTACATACCCTCAGCCCCGAGGGTGAACTACTCCCTCCTCGTCATGGAGAGCGCCGGGATGATGAAGATGGCCACCAGAGAGGTATTCTCCCCTCCGGCAGGGTGCCGGAACGGTTCTAGATTGGTTTTCGGTGGCTACAGAGTGTGGCGGCGGAACTCCCGATCTATTGTATTCTTCGTTGTTTTTAGGGTATATGGACATATACAGGCGAAAGAAGTCGGTCAGGGGAGCCACAAGGGGCCCACGAGGGTGGGGGCGCGCCCAGGGGGGTAGGGCGCGCCTCCCTGCCTCGTGGCTTCCTCAAAGCTTCCCTGACGTCTAGTCCAAGTCTCCTGGATTGCTTCCATTCCAAAAATAACTCTCCCGAAGGTTTCATTCCGTTTGGACTCCGTTTGATATTCCTTTTCTTCGAAACACTGAAATAGGCAAGAAAACAGCAATTTGGGCTGGGCCTCCGGTTAATAGGTTAGTCCCAAAAATAATATAAAAGTGTTTAGTAAAGCCCATAAACATCCAAAACAGATAATATAATAGCATGAATACTTCATAAATTATAGATACGTTGGAGACGTATCACCTGCGTCCCATCACATTCCAAATTGCAAACCTGTTCACACCGATCAAAACCTAAACGGTTTCCCACTTAGTAGCGTATTAGTACTCGGTTATAAATACTACTACTCCAAGATGACTGCACATTACTCCTCAACTCCTCATCTACAAAAACAAACAAGTCATTCATCATTGTTCCCTTGCGTCTGCCATGGCCAGCGTGAGTTCTGGGTTTGCCACCAGGGAGATGTGAGCATGGAAGCGGAAGCACGTGAGATGTCCCGCCTCGCCGCAAACGCAGCCGGCATGTCCCGCCGCGCGGCCATAGCAGCACAGAGGTCTCGCCGCGCCGCCGAAGCAGCACGGAGGTCCCGCCGCGCCGTCGATGCAGCAGACTGGTCTGGCCGCGCCGCAAAAGCAGAAGAGATGTCCCGCCACGCCGCGAATGCAGCAGAGATGTCCTCCCGCGCCGCGGCGGCCTCGGAAATGTCTCGCGGGCAGGCGAGGACTCTTACAGGCGCATGCATGTGATCGTCCATAGCCAAATGGATCAGATCTCCGACTGGGCGAGGTTGCAGGACGACATGAAAGCCTCTTTTGAACAAGCTACCGGCGTCATCCGGCAACTAAATTAGAGCAATGCGAAGCTCCAGGCCGAGCACGACCTGCTGAGGGCGAAGATCGTCGGAAGTGCGGAGCAGCAGGAGGAGACCACTGCCTTGTTGAAAAGGACCGGCATCATCGTCGAGAAACTTATGGACGAGAATGCCATGCTACGCATCAATCGCAGAAGGCTGGTGGAGGAATCCGTGGATGCTCTCAAGCAGCATCTTGAGAACAAGAAAGAGCTCATCACTGCTCGCCGCGGAGACTAGTTCCCGCGGCCTGCAGCAACGCATCAAGAAAGTAGATATCAGCGAGCCAGATTGTTGTCTTCCTTCTTCTTTTACCCTTGTGTATTTCGGGCGTTGCCGCATGTGGCTTTTTTTAATTATGTTCCTAAATATGTAAGACAATTATTATCCACTGTCATCGTCCTTATATTCATCATGCTTGCTATAAGTCGCAGTCGATGTTATATAGGTCCGTCGGATCTTACATCAAGATTCGTGTAAAACTTTCTTTTCAGATTTTCATTTTTCTCCCTTAAATCTCGGTCTAGTGAGACATAGCCACGTCGTGAAACAGGGGCTCGGGCGCCATTAATGGAGACGTTGGGAGGGAGGTGCGCGGCGGATAGAGGTCAAAGGGCTCTCCTCCCGATGAGCACGCGCAGGGGTCTGATCGCACGCCATAGCTACCCTACACAGTACCTCCTAGCCAATCAAAAAAGGGGACGCATGGCGGCACGTAAATGGTAAGTAGAACGCCCACGGTTTCAACAATAGTTGTGTTTCCGATTTGTAACGTGACAGCACTTGTTCCAAAATGACTTTGTTGATTGTTAACGTGTGCGCCTTCGCAAATCGGACAGAAAAACTACCACATCATGTTGGTGCCATGTCATGACACCATGCCAAGTTTCATGATTTTCAGGCGTGTTCTGGATTTACAGGAATTAAAAATCCAAGTTTCTCAATCTTTCCGGCTGAGCCATGACGCCCAGATGTTTGAAATTCATTCCCATTTCTTGCATGGGACCTAAGCATGCACCCAAGGACACAGATTTGATTTTTCAACCAAGTTATATGTACTGGAGCATGTGCATGTATTTCAAATTTGAATTATGCACATAAAATGCCTAGAAAACCCAGTTAATGTATAAAAATATCCAAACGAACCCCCAAAATTCCAAAACTTAACACAACATTCCTATTGTTCTATGTTGGCACTAGAAATTTTTTGAAAGCAATAAGAGGCAACGGATATCGTTTCATCCCCAAAGGTGGCACGTTCTGTACCGAACCCATCAGGCTTGTTGTGAGAAGCTTTGGTTTGTGAGAAGCTTATACCCAAACCTGCCCCAAATGGGACAAAATTTTTACCACGGTATGTCGGGTGCCATTCCATGATAGCATGCCAAGTTTCATGAATTTCAGACGAGTTTTGAGTTTACTAGAGTTTAAAAGCCAGGTATCTCAACGTTTTGCCGGCAATCAACAGTCCCCTGGAGTTTGAAATTCATTCACATTTCTTGCATGTGACCTAAGCATGCACCCAAGGATACGGATTTAATTTTTCAACCAATTTATATGCACTGGAGCATGTGCATGTATTTGAATTATGCACATCAAATGCCTAGAAAACCCATTTAATGTATAAAAATGTCCAAACGAACCCCAAAAAATTCCAAAACTTAACACTACACCCATGTTGTTTTATGTTGGCACTAGAAATTTTTTGAAAGCAATAAGAGGCAACGGATATCGTTTCGTCCCCAAAGGTGGCACGTTCCGTACCTAAACCATCAGGCTTGTTGTGAGAAACTCTGGTTTGTGAGAAGCTTATACCCAAACCTGCCCCAAATGGGACAAATTTTTTACCATCGCATGCTGATGCCACTCCATGATACCAAGCCAAGTTTCATGAATTTCAGACGAGTTCTGGATTTACTAGAATTTAAAATCCAGGTATCTCAACGTTTTGCCGGCAATCAATAGGCCCTTGGTGTTTGAAATTCATTCCCATTTCTTGCATTGGACCTAAGCATGCACCCAAGGACACATATTTGATTTTTCAACCAATTTATATGCACTTGAGCATGTGCATGTATTTCAAATTTGAATTATGCACATAAAATGCCTAGAAACCCCAGTTAATGTATAAAAATGTCCAAACGAACCCCGAAAAATTCCAAAACTTAACACTACACTCCTGTTGTTCTATGTTGGCACTAAATTTTTTCTGAAAGCAATAAGAGGCAACGGATATCGTTTCGTCCCCAAAGGTGGCATGTTCTGTACAGAAACCATCGGGCTTGTTGTGAGAATCTCTGGTTTGTGAGAAGCTTATACCCAAACCTACCCCAAATGGGACAAAAATTTTACCACGGCATGTCGGGTGCCATTCCATGATAGCATGCCGAGTTTCATGAATTTCAGACGAGTTTTGGATTTACTAGAATTTAATAGCCATGTATCTCAACGTTTTGCCGGCAATCAACAGTCCCCTGGTGTTTGAAATTCATTCCCATTTCTTGCATGGGACCTAAGGATGCACCCAAGGACACATATTTGATTTTTCATCGAATTTATATGCACTAGAGCATGTGCATGTATTTCAAATTTGAATTATGCACATAAAATGCCTAGAAACCCCAGTTAATGTATAAAAATGTCCAAACGAACCCTGAAAAATTCCAAAACTTAACACAACACTCCTGTTGTTCTATGTTGGCACTAGAAATTTTTTGAAAGCAATAAGAGGCAACGGATATAGTTTCGTCCCCAAAGGTGGCACGTTCCGTCCCGAAACCATCAGGCTTATTGTGAGAAGCTCTGGTTTGTGAGAAGCTTATACCCAAACCTGCTCCAAATGGGACAAATTTTTTACCACGGCATGTTGATGCCTCTCCATGATACCATGCCAAGTTTCATGAATTTCAGATGAGTTTTGGATTTATTAGAATTTAAAAGCCAGGTATCTCAACGTTTTGCCGGCAATCAACAGTCCCCTGGTATTTGAAATTCATTCCCATTTCTTCCATGGGACCTAAGCATGCACCCAAGGATACAGATTTGATTTTTCAACCAATTTATATGCACTGCAGCATGTGCATGTATTTCAAATTTGAATTATGTACATAAAAAGCCTAGAAAACCCAGTTGATGTATAAAAATGTCCAAACGAACCCCGAAAAAATTCCAAAACTTAACACTACACTCATGTTGTTCTATGTTGCTAAAAAAGTTTGAAAGCAATAAGAGGCAACGGATATCGTTTCATCCCCAAAGGTGGCACGTTCCGTACCGAAACCATCAGGCTTGTTGTGAGAAGCTTATACCCAAACCTGCCCCAAATGGGACAAATTTTTTACCACGGCATGTTGATGCCGCTCCATGATACCATGCCAAGTTTCATGAATTTCAGACAAGTTCTGGATTTACTAGAATTTAAAAATCAAGTATCTCAACGTTTTGCCGGCAATCAACGGTGCCCTGGTGTTTGAAATTCATTCACATTTCTTGCATGGGACCTAAGCATGCACCCATGGACACACATTTGACTTTTCAACCAATTTATATGCACTGGAGCATGTGCATGTATTTCAAATTTGAATTATGCACATAAAATACCTAGAAAACCCAGTTAATGTATAAAATTGTCCAAACGAACCCTAAAAAATTCCAAAACTTAACACAACACTCCTGTTGTTCTATGTTGGCTCTAGAAATTTTTTGAAAGCAATAAGAGGCAACGGATATCGTTGTGTCCCCAAAGGTGGCACGTTCTGTACCGAAACCATCGGGCTTGTTGTGAGAAGCTCTGGTTTGTGAGAAGCTTATACCTAAACCTGCCCCAAATGGGACAAATTTTTTACCACGGCATGTCGGATGCCATTCCATGATAGCATGCCAAGTTTCATGAATTTCAGACGAGTTTTGGATTTACTAGAATTTAATAGCCACGTATCTCAACGTTTTGCCGGCAATCAACAGTCCCCTGGTGTTTGAAATTCATTCTCATTTCTTGCATGGGACCTAAGCATGCACCCAAGGACACAGATTTGATTTTTCATCCAATTTATATGCACTGGAGCATGTGCATGTATTTCAAATTTGAATTATGCACATAAAATGACTAGAAAACCCAGTTAATGTATAAAAATGTCCAAACCAACCCTGAAAAATTCCAAAACTTAACACAACACTCCTGTTGTTCTATGTTGGCACTAGAATTTTTTTGAAAGCAATAAGAGGCAACAGATATCGTTTCATCCCCAAAGGTGGCACGTTCCGTACCGAAACCATCAGGCTTGTTGTGAGAAGCTTATACCCAAACCTGCCCCAAATGGGACAAATTTTTTACCACGGCATGTTGATGCCGCTCCATGATACCATGCCAAGTTTCATAAATTTTAGACGAGTTTTGGATTTATTAGAATTTAAAAGCCAGGTTCAACATTTTGCCGGCAATCAACAGTCCCCTGGTGTTTGAAATTCATTCCCATATCTTGCATGGGACCTAAGCATGCACCCAAGGAGACAGATTTGATTTGTCAACCAATTTATATGCACTACAACATGTGCATGTATTTCAAATTTGAATTATGCACATAAAATGCCTCGAAAACCCAGTTAATGTATAAAAATGTCCAAACGAACCCCGAAAAATTCCAAAACTTAACACTACACTCATGTTGTTCTATGTTGGCACTAGAAATTTTTTGAAAGCAATAAGAGGCAACGAATATCGTTTCGTCCCCAAAGGTGGCACGTTTCGTACCGAAACCATCAGGCTTGTTGTGAGAAGCTCTGATTTGTGAGAAGCTTATACCCAAACCTGCCCCAAATGGGACAAAAAATTTACCACAGCATGTTGATGCCGCTCCATGATACCATGCCAAGTTTCATGAATTTCAGACGAGTTCTGGATTTACTAGAATTTCAAAATCAGGTATCTCAACGTTTTGCCGGCAATCAACGGTGCCCTGGTGTTTGAAATTCATTCCTATTTCTTGCATGGGACCTAAGCATGCACCCATGGACACAGATTTGACTTTTCAACCAATTTATATGCTCTGGAGTATGTGCATGTATTTCAAATTTTAATTATGCACATAAAATGCCTAAAAAACCCAGTTAATGTATAAAAATGTCCCAACGAACCACGAAAAATTCCAAAACTTAACACAACACTCATGTTATTCTATGTTGACACAAGAAAAATTTTGAAAGCAATAAGAGGCAACGGATATCGTTTCGTCCCCTAAGGTGGCACGTTCCGTATCAAAACCATTAGGCTTGTTGTCAGAAGCTCTGGTTTGTGAGAAGCTTATACCCAAAGCTGCCCCAAATGGGACAAATTTTTTACCACGGCATGTTGATGCCGCTCCATGATACCATGCCAAGTTTCATGAATTTCAGACGAGTTCTGGATTTACTAGATTTTAAAAATCAGGTATCTCAACGTTTTGCCGGCAATCAACAGTGCCCTGGTGTTTGAAATTCATTCCCATTTCTTGCATGTTACCTAAGCATGCACCCCAAGGACACAGATTTGACTTTTCAACCAATTTATATGCACCGGAGCATGTGCATGTAGTTTAATTTTGAGTTGTGCACCTGAAATGGCTAGAAAACCAGTTTAATTTATAAAATGTCCAAACGAACCCTGAATAATTCCAATTCTTTTACGACACACATATAGTTGCATGTTCACTGCAGATAAAAGGTCTAGCAATTGAAACACCGTCCATTGCCGTTGTGACCCCATTACGTAATTCAATTCAAGATGAAAATTCAAGTAGATCCCACACGGTTTATTATCGCCAACCGTGTGAGATGTAGTACAAAATATCTTGGAGCACCGTCGGTGTATAGTATGCCTATGGCTTACGCGAGAAGGTGCGTCGGCTACAGTCCACAGCCGGCGTGTCAAGCACACTAGCTCGCTCCCCAAATACTCCCGCCTCTGCATCCCTCGCAATCTCGAAAATATTACTGCCTCGTAATCTCGAAAATATCCACCGCCTGGAAGGTTTTAATGTTTTGTAGCACATGATTAGTATGTGCGGACCGTGTGCGATGTCTGTTACTCCCGCTCTGCTTCAGTCCCTTGATTCAAATTTTCAGTAGCCCCGGCATTTTACTCCCGCCTCTGCATCCCTCACAATCTCAAAATATATGCTCGCCCTTGATTCAAATATTCAGTAGCCCCGCCTTGTTACTCCCGCCTAGTAAAATTTTCAGTTGCCGCAGTATTTCCTCAAACATCACCTTGCCCCCCCCTCCACACACACCACACACCCCCCAAAACCTCCGCTCACACCGACACACACAACCCTCGAAACCATTGGTAGGTCGCCGCCATCGCCGGCGCCTCCATCCTCAACCTCTGCCTATGTGTCGGGAGCTCGAGGAGCCAATGGCCAAAAAGAGGTTTATCGCGGCCTTTTCGCCCGACACCGGCGAGGTGGCCGCCGACGTGTCCCCGTCGTCCTCCGCGGGCTTGATCCACCGTCGCCAGTCCCCCGATCCGCCCGCTGCCGCGCCCCTATGCCGGTTCAAGGACTTCCCCGTCCTCCCTCGGACCCGGCAGCCGACAAGGTCCTACCTCGGGGTCCGGCAGCGGCGGTGGGGGACGTGGGAGCGCCACACGGCCGAGCTCGCGACCATGGAGTACGACCGCTGGCAGGTCCGCTACCACTGTGCAGCGCCTAGGCTCAATTTCCCCTTCGGCACAAGTTTGGTCAACCTTGTTCCACCGGAACCAGGGGTGGTGAGCTCGGCTATGGCGTGGGAGAACCGCGAGGCATGTGAGCGCCTCGAGGCCGAGGCCGCTGACGAGGCCTACATGCAAGAGCTCCGCTGGCAGCACCCGGAGCTCGTGGAGGCGGAGCGGGTGATCTTTGCCGGCGCGGAGGGCGGCGAGGTTATCGCTCTCTCCTCTGATGACGAGGTCGAAGGCGGCAAGGACGGCGGCAAGGTTATTGCGCTCTCCTCCGATGACGAGGTCGAAGGCGGCGGCGACGGCGGCACGGAGGGCGTCGAGGTGGGCCCCGAGGACGAGGAGATCGACGTAGACGAGTGGAGGAGTGCCTTCCCCAACGACCCCGACGGCGGCACCGGCCCGGACCCGGCTCGCGGCACACCGTACATGACGAGGAAGGATTGGCTCAACCTCTACTTCGACCGAAAGTAGTTTAGGTTAGTTTAAATTTATGTTTTATGTTCGGTTATGCAAAACTATCTATGTCTATGTTTGAATGCATGCTACGTTCGGTTGAACCTGCTTTGAACTTGATCATATTGAAGTTTACAACCTTAAGTTTAGGGGATCGACTAGAAAAGGCCAAAAATTGCTAGAGTATATATATACCCACTAAGGGTTTTAGTCCTTTGACTTTTTAAGGATCGGCTAGAGATGGCCTTATGACTTGTTTATTTCAGTTCTTCACAATGTGATGCTCTATATGTGCAACTATTTGCCGTGCAGTTCAATTTCATCAATAACAGTTTCAACAATACCACTATGAATTACGATATTTGGTTGTTGTTAAGGATATTGCAGTTAACATGCCTTTTTGTTTTTTTAACAATAACTAGTGTACTGTAGACCTGCACAATACCAGTTTGAATGACTATTTGCTTGTTTTTAAATGTTATGCCTGATGCAGTTAACACACCTTTCCACTTCTTGTTTTGCTTAACTAGCATGCTTAAGCCTGCACACTGAAGCTATCATTTGTAGATTATGTTGTCTACCATGGATATATTTGGTTGATGTTTAGCCTGTTGTGCTTAGCATGCCTTTATATGTACTCATGCAGGACAATATTGAGAACAGTGTTGTTTTCCATCGAGGTTAGTTTCTTCGCATTGCTTATATGTACTCACTGTTCAGGATATCGGTAGCCGGTACCATATAGCCTGGGGCTGATAAGGGATTAATCGTCGAATCGGACATTTCACTGAATATATCTGTAACCCATTTATTAGTAGGCTAAATAGGGCCATATTTAATATATTTGAGGCTACATAGCAACATGCATTGTACTGAATGACTAAATATGCAATCCTAGGCTACATAGCAACAATGAAGAGTGTTACCTTAATGTTCTGATGATGTCTAGATATACATGTAATAAAATCTTATATAATGGGATGGAGGGAGTGTTGTACTACATCATTTTTCAATTGGTGTTTAGCTTCTAATATTAACTTGGTGCTTTTAGGTACATATATCATTGCCAACGATCCACACTTCGACCCTTTCTGCGTATCGGGCAATGAGATATTCATGAACCAGCATCAAGTGAGGAAACTGATAAAGATTGTTATTAAAATGGGTCAAAAGATGTCAATCGAACTATTTGTTTACACTTTATGCAAGACAACAGTGAACTGCAGGATGGTAAGTAAGAACCCTGTAGCCTTCTTTTTACTGCCCGTAATGAGTTGTGTTAGATGACAATGTCTGAATCTTTTTTCTTTTGCAGTGGATCCTGAAGCAGTTTACTCAAGATTACCTCTCAAAATACATGATTGGCGGCCGACCATCACAAGGGATTGGACTAGAGTCCTGCATGCCTTCTGCTTTCAGGAGAGCACAATAGGGCCATTCCGCTTCACCTTGTTCAGCAACCGGAATGTCTGTCGCCTCTTTCTTTGCCGTCTGCAATAGTACAAGTATAGAACCCTGGTTCATCATTCTTTATTTGGTGCTTATGTAATTCTTAAACATATGTACCTGTGAATTGAATAATGCATTGGTTGTTTGAACCTGATGGATATGAATAATGCCTACTTTCAAGTTAAATTAGGTACAATTTTAAATGGCAGCAATTAAATTAGGGCGAAATTACGGTGTGCAGGTCATTACAGCACACATGGTTGGTAAAACACAAACGTTTGCGATATACACCATAATCCGAGACGGTTTACAGAGAGGAAACGTGTGCAAGCATGCACACAGTTGCCGTTTGCAAAGCGTGTGTGATGTCAGACACTATCACATACGATGCGGGAAAACTAAATGTGTGTGATTGTCTACCTATCGTACACGGTTTATAATCATGAACTATTTGTGATGTACCAGGCATCGTAAAACTCCCGTGCCTGGAATCAGCCTGGAAAGCTCCCGTGCCTGGAATCTGCCTGGTTTTAGTTAAAACCACAAAACTCCGACTGCAATGGCAATGCGAGCACAAACGAGTAGCAAGGATGAAGCGTTTGGGATATTTGAGATATCGGAAACAGTTATATAGGGAGAACTGTATGCATCAAGGCCCCCTATCCCCGACGGTTTCTGGGTCGTGTGGGAAGGACCCCCCTATCGCGTCACTCACTAGGCAACGGTTCCAAATGCCGTCGCGGAAAGGGGTTAAAAACCGTTTCTATAGCACCAACGCGTACTAGTGTGAGCACATGGCTCTTGCGTCAAGACAATTTTTGGGGCAACAAAAGGAACTTCAAGTCCAACGACTCAAGGGAAAACTCAAGAAATTTCAAGCCAAAGGGTCAACGAATGAGGACTTGGCACAACTAGGGCATCTCCAATGGCGACCCACAAATTTCTTCCCACGTCCGTCCACAAACAGGGGGGCCAGTCCACGGACACGGATGCGAGAGGTCGCCATCCAACCCTGCCCACATACATCCGGCCTCCCTCATTATTTTAAAGTCTGCACGTTCAAATAGTTGCATACAAAGAGTTCGGGCATTCAAATAGCCACATACATAGAGTACATATGTTCAAATAGCCGCATGAAGAAGTAGTTCAAATTTAAAAAGGTTCAAATACTACATTCCAACATTGTTGTCCCCTTTAACCGCCCATTGATGCTCAATCTGATCTTCCTTCACCTGCTCATGATTTGGCCGATACCGAATTTGTTGATGCATTGAATAAACTCTTCAACTGTGGCCAGATTCTGGTCTGGAAGTTTGATAGGATCACCCATGTTCTCAAATTCTAGAACTACGGCATCATCCTCACCCTCCTCCTCGACGATCATGTTGTGCATGACCACACAACATGTCATCACCTCCTACATGGTCTCCGGATCCCATTGTTTAGCAGGTCTATGAACAACTGCAAAACGGGCATGCAAAACTCCAAATTCCGCCTCGACATCCTTTCTAGCTGCTTCTTGTCTTTGGGAAAAGTGAGACTTTTTTTGGCCAATTGGGTTAGAGGTGGTGCGAACAAAGGTAGCCCACGGAGGATAGATACCGTCAACCAGATAATAGCCCATGTGTGTACTCGTGTTTATTGACAGTATAGTGGCAAGGAAGTGCTTTTCCTTTAGTCAGCCTCGCAAAAACAATGGTGATTGCTACAACACATTGATGTCATTTTGAGACCCGGGCATGCCAAATACAAAGATCATGTGATGCAACTGCTTCAAGAATGATGGCGGGCTTCTTAACATGACCCTGATATTGACCTTGTAAAGGCTTCGGGCAGTTCTTCCATTTCCAATGCATGCATTCAAGAGATCCAAGCAAACCTGGCCACCCTCTAACTTCTGAGATTACCAATAGCCTCTCGGTGTCTGCCAGAATTGGTTCTCTCAGGTACTGAGGTCCAAACACCTCGACCACGGCAGTTGCAAACCTGACCATGACATCTCCGCATGTGCTCTCAGTCATCCGTAGGTACTAGTCCCACGAACTAGGGGTCGTGCCATATGCAAGCATCCGGAGTACGGCCGTGCACTTCTGGTAACTAGAGAAGCCAATCGTTCCCACGACGTCCTTCTTCAAGATGAAGCGGTGTAAGTGCATCTAGTGCGGCCCCTTGCTGGTTTTGGAGTATTGATCACAAACTTGGTTGAGGGACTAATGTGTTTGTGAGATTCATAGGAGAACACAGGTATGAGCCCCTGGAGATTCGGTTTACCCATCAAATATGACCCCTAAGAATGTGTGAAGATATTGACGATAATGGTGGTACAAGAAGATATTCGCTTGAAGACAATGGAGTGCGGAGACATAGTCTTTTGATAGTTTCATTTTCTTCTTTCTTGAGTCATAGGAACCACCGTACTATTAAGTGGGGTCGAGGTAAACAAAGTCAGAAACTGACGTGATGCTCAACCTAAAATCCCATGTCTTCGAGTGAAGACAATGAGGGAGAACCTCTTCCAAAGTTGGTTGAGTCGGCTTTACTTGGAGCCCAAGTCAAGCTGTCATGTGTGTTTGAAATCCGAACGTTGGACATGCGTCGGTTGGCCACTGACCAGGGTCAGTTCGGTCATATCATGTTGGGTTGCTATAAATAGCCCCCCCCCCCCTCCATCATAAGTTGGTGGCTGCTCTGAGTTATTACAGGTCTGTTGTCGCTTGAGAGCAACCCACCTCTGAAGCCTTTGAGAGAGATTCCTTGCGAGGATAAACCCAAAACAACCAGAGCCCTAAAGTGATTGAGCATCATTGAAGATATTCTGTTCTACATGAACTGAAGACTTGTTACACTTGAAGACTGTGATCTTCCAGATGGTTAGGCGTCGCGTTCTGAGCATCCAATGGTCATTGTTGATTGCCAGTGAATGAAGTCTGTGAAGGTTTGGAAGTCTACCTTGAAGACTTAACTGAGTGATTGGGCAAGATTTGCGGATCTTAGCTCAAGGGAATAATGTGTAGACCATGTCTTCTGAGTTCAATCTCAGCCTCCCTAACCAGACATACAGTTGGCACATCAACTGGAACTGGTCAAACAAATCACTTGTCTTCATGGAGCAACGGGTTCTATCACTTCACTCCTTTACTTACTGTTTAGTTTCGTGAAGCCCTTCATTGTTCATTCTGTTTGAAAAGATTGTGTGAAGATATTCCCCTAACTGTACCTTTGTCTTCGCATTAACTGTTCCTATCATTCACACCTGCCTAGTTTGTTGTCTGCTTTCACTTCTCACTTCAGTTGTGTTATTATGCCAGCATGCCTAGTGTAGTTTACCTTCCGATGTATCCTGTTTAGTTATTGTTTAACTTCCACGTCATCAAAGACATTGCCTGTTTCGTAGACTTTCATAAAAATCACCTATTCACCCCCCTCTAGTCAATAACTAGCACTTTCAAGTAGTCATCATTGGACCGGGCGCCATGGTACAAATGATCGAAGACACTCTTGCGCATCCAAAAACGCCAGCAAAAATGGTCAGTAAAGAGTGCATCGAGGGTCAAGTTGTCGGCCATCAGGTCGCATGCCCTGTTACGGTTGAGCACTCGATGACCCTTGATCGAGCCCTTGAAATTGAGAACATGCTCCTCCGGATGCTCTGCGTCTTCAAGGACCACCTGCATCCTCGCCGTCTCATCCGTGTACTCCTCTTCTGTGGACGAGTCGTCGGACGACTCAACATAGGCTCGTATATGTACTCCAAGTCGGGATCCATTGCTAGAAAGAAGAAGGGAAAACTTTTTTAGCTCCGGCAATTCATCGAAGAGTTTCCAGGCATGGTGAGTATAGCATGAGCGGACGATGCCTGGCGGGGCGGTCGGAGGAGAGGGGTTGAACGGCGACAGAGGAGTAGCGGGCTGGAGCCCGGCTGGAACGTTGGAGGTGACGGAGACGTAGAGTTCCGGTAGGGGTGTGGCGTGGCGACCAGGCGACTAGGGTGGTGGAGCGGTGGCAAAGGCAAGAGAGAAAGAAGGAATGAGAGAAAACGAGGAGATGGAGGCACGGGGTCCGGTAAGGGTTTGGGTGGGCCGGGGTGTTGAAGTCCTACGTGTCTACTGTCCGGACTCCCGCAAAGTACGTCTGGACCAATATAGGCCCGTGTTGGATAGCAAACCGTGTCCGGACCACGCGGTCTGGGTGTTTTGCGGGCAGTTTGAGGGTCCTCCTTGGAGATGCCCTTAGAAGAGGGGAGGCAATGCTGGCAAGTTTATCTGCAAGGCCAAGACAAAGACTTACCCAAGCAAGAACATCCACTTTGCGAGGAAGAAGCCTCAAAGTGTTAGTGGTACAAGAAGAGTTCTACTCTGATGATGATGAAGATACAAGCGGTGAAGCGGTTGCAACGGCCTCCGTAGCCATGCCATCACTTCCTCTCCATCGGTGTCTCTCTTCGGCTCCCATAACGAGAACATCATCACCACCCAGAAGTGCCTTATGGACAAGGCCTCAAAGGTAACCCCTCCCATCAAGTATATCATTACAACTAACTCATCTTTGATGAATTGTGTGGGAGATGATGAGGTCACAAAGGAAGGTGAGAATGAGTTTGACAAGTTTGTGGTCAAGTCCAGAGGTGAGACCAAGAAACGCTATATCGCTCTCTTGAGACAACTAGATGAAGCTAATGCTCTTGTTGAATCTCAAGAGAAGACCATCACTAAGATGGAAGGACACCTAGCGAAGTGGCGATAGTGGAAGGAGATTGGAGGAGCGCAATGATGAGAGGGGAGCGCGGGAGAAGGGAGCGTGGTGAAGAACCGGTCGGAGCCATCCTTCAACTTGTTTGGTAGCGCTGGCATATTCACACATGATTCGATAAGTTTCAGAAGTGATACGCGCCTAGAACATAAAACTGAATTTTGACGTAATCATAGATATATTCGGCCAGTAATTTATGTTGAAGTAGGAGTTCAGTACAGAATACGTTTCGTCCCATAGAACATCTCAGTTTCTGTATTTTTACTACTAGTAGTAGTAGTATACAATACAAATACGTTTTAAGTTCCTTTCCGGAATCTGAAACTGAAAATTGCAGTTTGCGCATGGGATTTTCATTTTCCGATGCCTATGCGAAGCAGTCTCTGTCGCGGAGCACAATGGCACTCGGTATCAAGCCAGTTGTGCAAAGAAGAGAGTACCGGCCCCGTTTTGGAGCATGCATGATGGCAAAGGGGAAAGAAGGTAGTCGTAACATGCAGTACTCGGCCAAAGAGTGCAAGACGCATGCTACTACTATTCGTCGCCGCTTTACTTCACATGTCCACATTCCGTCACTCATATCCTCACATTCAGACTCCCTGCTGCAGCCTTGGTTTCGTCGAGCCACACCCAGACTCACCAATGATCGCCCATATGAAAAACCTGACCAGAATGCCCTGGGCAAACACGAAAAAGAAACAAACAAAGAAGCGTGTAGCTCGTACTACTATCTGGAGCGGACAGCCTGACTCTCCCCCCTTCAGAATTGAATTTCCAAACACGTCATTTCACTCACCGCAACCCTGTTGCTACCCGTCTTTCCGGTCTCCTGGATCACAAGAAGCTCAGCTCCGGCTCTTCTTTACATGACAGGTTTCACTTCTTTCCCAGTACATCTCTCGCCACAGGCCAAAGCGGCAAAGATTCGCGCCTCGTCGCGGCAACCAAGGTCTACAAGGTGCCGGCGATCATTGAGCCCTTACTCTTTTCCCCTCTCCCTGTCAATGGAGGCGACCTAGGGCTAGAGAGATGCCTCGCCTTTTACCGCATCGGATCGATCCTCCAGGTTCCAAATGCCGCGCCTTGCCTTGCATTGGATACGGCACGGCACTTGCACTTGCACAGGCAGTCCCCGCGTACTACCGCAAAGCCGAGAGAGATGGGGGACACAGAGAAAAGCTCTTTACCTCGCCAATCTCGAGACAACGGAAAGGAAAATCACATCGTGGCATCCGGTTTTCTGAATGATTTCACGTGTAAAGGAAGATGGTACTCCCTCTGTTCACTTATATAAGACGTTTTAGTAAATTCAGACAGTGTACTAAACAGTTCAAACTCAGCTGTCTGAAACGCCTTATAAAAACGAACGGAGCGAGTAATAGTTTCAGTCTCAGAGAAATGAAATTACTGAGTAAAGGATGCAGAGTACGCGGGTCTCTGAACAAAATTATTATTCTGAATCGACTGCAGCAGCAGCCGAAGGGAATGTGATCCCCAGCTCCTGAAACGGAAGAATGAGAGAGTACAGCCTCCGGCATGTTGAAAGCAAAGCATGTTGCAAACTGGGAGGGAGAGCAGCAGAGAAGGAAGGGACCCAGGGAATTCTTGAGGCGACAGCTTTAGCAGTTGACATGTACTGTAAGGGCCCCTGACCTCAGAGCTAGGGGCAGACGATGTTCAAGGGACAAAAACAGCTTTTGCTCCCGGTCAAAGATTCTAAACCGCAGCCGCAACCACCATTATACACTACTCAATTTACTCCTTTTCAGGCCTAAGAGCGCTGTCAAGGATCAATCATGTCCTTCAAAAGAACCCAATTACTATCTATCTTCCAAGATTTTCCATACCTAAATGGAACAAAGCAGAAATTACCATACCTAAATGGAACAAAGCAATGATCTTCTCCCGCCACTAGATGCCTCTCTGTATAATAGGCCACCGACACACCACAGGTGAGAAACAAAACTTACACAAGGAAACAGAGCAAAGGGAGAACTTCACTCTAGCCACTCTTCTTCACACATGAGCTGATCAACCACATGCACATAAACACACAGCCTTCAGTTCACTTCCAGCCCTAACAAGTAGCAACGGCATGATGGTCCATTTCTCTTGCAGGACAAGAGGTACACCCCATACATAGCCCATGCTGTTTTCTTCTGTTGCCCCTCGCCTCACATCTACAGCCTAGCAAACAAACGCACACATGGGACGGCTCCGGAGTTCGGACGACCAAAAGCCCGGCGTCGGCAGCCCACTCAGTCAGTCACAGGGGACGCTTCCGCTCGCCGGCGATGCTGAGGAGGCGGGCCACGCCCTTGGTCCACAGCTCATACTCCCTCTGGCTGGTGCACTCGAACTCGATCACCCGGTGGTCCGCCGTCCTCAGCCCGAAGTAGCGCCGGTGCTCGCCGTCCTCCAGCAGGTGCCGCCCGGGCCACGCCGCCACGTCCTTGCACACGTCGATCACCACACCTGCAAGCAGCGACATGGATCCGACCTCGATCAGCGCCATGGATGACGGACAATGAGATGATGCTACCGTCGTTGCCATGATTGCTTGCCACTCGCCTTTCTTCTTCTTGGTGATTGTCCCTGCGACATGCCGGCTCTTCATTTTCAGAGAGACCTGCAAGCACGCCATGATAACTAAGCAAAAAGACCAGAATTGCCACAAAAAGGTTCTATACAACTCGAGGACGTCGGCATTTACCAGGCCCATTCGGTTGATGTACACCGATACGACCTTCCAATGCAGTGCGCCTGCAGATAAAACGATCATGAAACAGCAGCGTCAGTACATGTCCATGCACTTTTAACACATCGATGAACCGGAAATGTATCACCAGACAGCACCTTTCCGCGTGCGTTTAAGGAGCTCGGTGCCGCGAACAAGAAGTTCTTGGCTGCACACGCCCAGGAAGTTGTTCTCCTCCTCTAGCGAAAGATCGCTGATGCTGCTGCCGTTGCTCTCCAGCTTGCGATGCTGCTGCTTTTGCACAATCTGCTTGTGATGGTGCCCTCCTCCTGCACCTCCTCCTCCCATCGTCCCCTTCTCGACCGGGATCACCGCCGCTATGTTCCACACCTCCTTCAGAGCCCTCGCCCTCAATGTGGCTGCACCTCTCAATGCTGCACACAAAAAGCACACACAATGACCATCCAACTCGAGCTTAAGAAATACTCCCTCTGTTCCAAAATAAGTTTGAACTAAATCATGACACTTATTTTGGAACGTAGGGAGTAGTCATCATTGCATCAGGTGGAAATAAATCACAAACCAGTAGCAGCAGCAGCCGTGACCGTGACGATATCGCCAGGCGTCCTGACGTTCACCGCCGAGCTAACAACCGCCTCCAAATGCTCGCGCTCAGCCCCCAATGACTCCGCGGCCTCGACGCATTGCGCGGCCACGAGCGTCGCCGCGGAGGCCATGGCCATGTCGGTGCGGGCCGCGCGATCGTCCTTGCCGGAACTGGAGGCCGCAGCGGTGGCAGCACCAACGGCCGCAACCGCAGCGGCCACCGCCGCGACCGAAACAGCGGCATGGACCTGCGCGTTGTGCGCTCGCGTCTCCTCTTTCTTCTTCTCCTTCCTGTCCTTGAGCCACCGGCCGACCGTCTTGCTGCCTCCTCGGTACGCCTGTGGCTTCGGCGTGCCCGCCCTGCAGTACTGCATCATAGTTTTAACAAGAGATTGTCCAGTTAGCAAAGAGCATTCCAAAGGATGTTTATAATTCTCTTTTCTTTCGGTTCAGTGATCGTTTTGCAATACTGTAGATCAAACACACTAAACTGCTAGGAATATTTGCTCCAAGTGAACAAAAAATAATCGTTACAGCAAATGTTGCAACTAGGGCATGCATAGATCGAACCCAAATTTCACGGGTGGGTCCTTAACTCTCTCATGGTACTACTAACAATTATTCAAGGCTCGTCGCCCAGCAGAAACCACTGTGTATGCACAACGTTAAACTATAGTACGGCATAAGTAAGTCTGTCTGATAATTGAGCAAGAGCGTGCCATATACTGGCGCATACAACAGTAAACAATGTACTGTAATCTCAGAGGATAAATGGACACAATGATGAAGCGGCGTGGAATAAACCTGCAGCATTGGTCCTAGATCAGATAAAAGAAGGCATCATCACTAACACACCAGATTAGAAAAGCTGGAGGAATAAAACTCGATTAGGGACCAAAAAGGCAGGAGCCTAGCGTCATGATGCAGGAAAGCGAGCAGAGCAGACCGAGCTTAAAGGCAAGGACTGCATGCCTGCTAGAGTTGAGTACCTTTTACCCACAGAGAGAGAGAGAGAAACGGGGTACATGGAGAGTGACATCGGCAGACTGGGCGCGCACAGTGTTCGCTTGCACAAGCAGCAGCAGACCAGAGCCCAGAGGCCAGACTGAGACGGTACCCGGAATCGGGGCTTCATTAACGCACACCAAGCAAGCAACACAGTAAAAATCCATTCTTGCAAGCAAAAAAATGTTTACCACGACAGGAAGAGGTTTCAGGATTAGGGGGGCCTAAACAACTGCGATTAGCTCGGCTGGAAGGACCAGAGTGGCCCTGTGTACGGCCTGCCTATCCTAATCAGATCTTTGACCTTGACCTCTCATAGGAATTGTCTCTCTTGGGGCTGGGGGCATGTGGGTGTGGGGCATTCCTGGGCTTTTTCTTCTTTGCACTTAATCCCGAAATAGGGGTGAACAGTTGAATCTTTGGAGGCATTTCAGATTTGCTTTATCATGAGCTAATAAACTGTTCCAGGAATATGTTTTCTAAAGAAAGATGCTTTCCAGATTACAAGCTAATAATTCGTCAAGCCAGACAAACCAATGTATAGGCTGGCCTGCCAGTGTGACATATCTCTCTGTCTTTGGATATCCAAGCACATTATTCTAGCACCATACTGTGTTGGCCCCCAACAGTAATTTGTAGATAGTAGTACAAGAACGTTTCCCGTCGAAAAAATAACAGAGAGGAGACGGGAGGAACAAAGCAAATTATAACTGTTGTGAGCACGCCACTGAAGTGACACTTAACAACTACCACAGTGAAAAGGAGAACAAGGTACATGAGGGATAAAAACAAGGCATGAAGAACAAGAGCTAGGAAGAAAAGAGGGATGGGCTCACTTTTTTTGACAGATGGGCAACAGGACCCTACAGATGGTCCATGTAAATCTGTAAAATGTGGTGCTTGTTCATGGGAAGCTCCATGAACTACCCGGTGCTGGTGCTGGTGCATCCAAAATGGAGATATACATGATCCCGCATGTGAAGGGGCACAGGCTTCAAACTGGAAAACAGGAGTTGTCGGCGGGGGAGATGGAAAAGGACATGGCCGTGGCAAAACATTGCACCATGGGCGCCGAGATCGCAGGCTCTTGCTACTAGCAAGGAGAGAGAAAGCGAAAGGGACTAGGCAAAACAAAAGATGTGGGGAAAAAGAGAAGGGTTACTATGGCCAGGTGTTTTATCGGAATGAGAGAAAGGCAACGGGGCCTGTTCCTTTTTTTTATTTTTCTCTTTGGTCTCTCTCTAGAGAAAATTTTGTGCACAGAGAAGGCTGCAAGGCTGGTCTCTTTGTCCCAGGCAGCCTCTCAGTGTCCCACAGCTTCCTATAGTTAGTATTTTCATGAGCAAATGACTCTTCTGGCCTCGGTTGTTCTACTTCTACCACAACGAAGCCGCGGTTTCTAGTGTGAGAGTCTACAATGCTAGCAATCTTTAAAATGTTTTGATATTTAGTTGAGAAATTTCGTCGGTATACTGAACAAAAACAGCGTGCAAACCATATTTTAGCCACAATATGCAGGGAAAAGTTTTGTGAACAGATTTTTTTTCCCCGGACAAATAATCTACTAGCAAGGACAATGGCACTACTAATAGTAAAAAGAAAGCTGCGGAAAAAGCTTCATCATTTAATCTACTTTTTCGGGTTTTCTGAAGTTGTAGAGCGCGGAAAAGAGGATTTCCCGGTAAACAAGCACACGACCGTCAGTCGTGCACACGGCTGCTGGCGTACAATCTCTTTTGGTTTCTTGCTGAAACTCTAAATAACTTCACACATCAACGCAGTTCGTCCGCTAGCGCCTTGGTCTTTGTAACGTACACCTGATTATTAAAACGCCTACGAGCATCCAAGGACGGTACTCCTCCTACTAGAAACTTGGCACAATTAGTGAGCCACGAGGCAAGCCTGAAGAAGGCTCAGCATTAAAAATTGCGGCCAAGTACTAGAACTGCCAGTACCGCTGCACTTAAATCACGAGCACATAGAACAGGCGCCTAGAAAGTAGCACGAGTGCGAGGCAAAGGTGACAGGAAGCGAACCTGCGAGTCATCAATCTCCGGCGAGACCGGCGGGCTGTCGGTGAGGGAGCCGCCGCCGTTGAGCGGGCCGCTGCTGTGGGAGAGCCGTCCGGACGTGAGGGGCGCCACCTCCTGCACAACAGATTTGCATCAAGGTTCAGTTCCAGCGATCAATTAAAAGTGGTAAACAGTAGTATAGATTATTTACTTTTAATTCTGCTAATGCGAGAGAAGAAATGGAAAATCAATTCTCGGAAGAACCGAGGAATCGATGATGAATTGTTGCCCTGACCACTAATCTGGGTTTTTTGTTAATTAAAAAGAAGAGAGAAAAAGGTTGGGATTACACTTCTTCTAATTTCCCTCATAGGAGAGGAATCTCCCCTTTGGCCGTTTCTCCTTGTCCAAACATGGGGTCAAACGGAAGACGAAGAGAATAGATGTTGAATTCGACGGGAGAAGGAATCGGAGCGGTGAGAAAGGTCAAGAGGATCATCATTAATTCCCATCAAAGGGGCTGGATTTCGTACTGGGGCGTACGCTCGGAATCCTCTGACAGAAATCACAGGAGATAAGGAAACCACGAACTCATCAGAGAAACGTACTCCACAGTAGTAACCAGCCCGCAGAAAATGTTTGGATTAGCAACTTGTAATTCTCGGTCGAACGCAGCTGAGCGTCGAAATCCCCAATAAAAAACGACTAAAGCACACGCTTTAGCACTGTTATTAAACAAAACAAAACAAAACAAAAGGAGAGAGAGGTCAGTCAGATGCTGCCATGCCACGGACAAAACGGAACTCGCCGGTTACAAACTGAAATTTTTAGTGGTATTTCTTTTTCCCTCTTGTGCAAACGGATCGTGAGTTTTAGCAGCTCTCATCGGAGAACGACGTTCTTTTCCCCGGAAAGAGAGAGGAGAGGAGAGGGGAGGAACGGCGGAAACGGAAGGAGGAGGGCTCACCGACTGCGCCAGGATCCGCTCCATGATGAACTGCGAGGTGGCCGCGGAGGCGAAGGAGAAGGAGCTGCCGGCCGTGGCGGCGCCGTCGTCGAGCTCGCAGCAGGCGGGGTCCTCGGCGATGGGCGCGGCGAGCAGCGGCGCCGGCGACGGCGGCCGCGGGCGGGGCACGTCGACGGCGGAGGCGCTCCAGGAGCGGGAGAGGAACTCCAGCGGGTCCAGCGGCGGCTCCGGCGGGCGGAGGTCGCCGGCGGCGAGGCGGGCCCGCGGGTGGTGGGGGTGGGGGTGGTGGTCGCCCATGCAGGCAGGCGGCGCGGCGGCCGTGGGCCAGGCAGGGAGAGAGCGGAGCGGTGGAGTGGGAGTGGGAGTGCGCGAGTGTGTTCCGTGCGTGCGTGCGTGCGTGAAGTCGGGCGCGTGACTGGCTGCGGCTGTGCGCGCACCGGGGGAAGTGGAGGTGGTGGTTTTTGGGCTGGTTTTATAGATGCCGTTGCCAACCGCGCGAGCGTCTCTTTGCCGAGCCCTCCGCTTTCGGTGCACGAGGCGCCGGGGCTAGTTTTTGCGGGTAAAAGGTAAAACTTGTACTGTGACGTGGCTACGTGGCGTTTTCGTGCACTTGTTGATCGCTTTCAACGGCGGTTGTGCACGGCGAGAGGTTTTTCCACCGCCGGTATGGTACTTCTACGATGACACATATGGTAGTAACTGGGTTTTATTAGATAATATACTCATTTCCGTCCATCTACTAGTGTCCCGACTCTTGTGCTCGCGCATATTGTGGTCACATTTACGTTGGATCGCACACGAGTTTAGACGACTAAGCCACAATCAAAACGTCCACGCGACTCAACCGTTCGCCAAGGTGTTAATTGTGCCCTAGGTCGACACGCAGACATAATCGTAATCACATTTGTCTAGCCTATTTAATAAAAGATTTTTTTACTATTGCATCTGATTAAAAATTGTTGAATGAACCACCGTCCACAGTTGGGCTCATATCCTTTGCTCGGATTGCTTCAATTATGTCTTTAAAGTTTTGCTGCGTGTATGGCGAGGCTGCCTAGAAACAGTTCATGCACTGCTGTGTGCCAACTGTCAAGAATGGGCGGTGTTTAATTTCTTTTGTCGTTAGTAGGAAACCGACCTTGCGAGGTTTGAATATTCTTATAGATATTAGTTTCAAAAAAATCTTCTAGATAACATGCATATCAGCATAAATTTATGGGATGGCGTCTTTCTTCTTTGTAGTTATCGATGTTTGGAAATATATAACCATTATGGCGCACTTATAGTTTCACCTATATATTGTTCACCTTCCAAATGTGATGTTATGTATCCTAGAAGCCAAAACATAGTGTTAGAAACGCCTCGTGAAATTTAACTCGGTTTTTAAAGTTTTGCTGACTCTCCCTAAAAATGATCAGAAGGGAACGAAAGGGTGAGCCCACCCATGGTTGATTCAATGTTAACGGTTTGCTCTTTCAAAGCCAACACTTTTTTTTCGATCATTTGAAGCCAAAAAAATGTTTATGGCATTTGATCATATTTTTCTTTTTGGGTCCATTTATGTCCGATTGACTAATGTTTTTCCTGTACCTAAATTGATTAAAAAAGGTATGGTTTTCACTAAAGTGGAATTATTTATGATCAATTTAAATATAACAACAATTTCATACCACGACTAAGGATTAGAAACCGATTTGCTTTTTCATTTTATAAATGGACTTTTTGAGTGAGTTTGCTCCTATTTTCTCTTTAAAATGTGTTTTTCTGCCTCTTCCTGCTGCCAGATTAGCTCTAGGTTGTTGCACCTGTTCTACAGAAAAGAAATGACACCGGTAAGTCCCAAACGTTTGGGATTTTCCAATGGCAGATTGCATGTGTTTTTGTGGCAATTCATATACGCGACGGATGGCAAGTTTAGTTGGTAAGCATGGTAATTCCGCCCTCGGTTGTTTTTTTGTCAGAAAACTATCATCAACTAAATTTGACATCCTCGCATCAATTAAAGTTGCCATAAAAAACGTTTGATTTACCATGAATAAATCAAACGTTCCACATTTATCATTTTCGAAAAGGAAAAAGGCTGCATCATCTTTGGTTGACGCCCACGCTCTGAAGTGGCGCAGCCGCGCACAGCACAGCACACCCCACGGGAGCGCGCTCCTTTGCACCAAAGATGCGCCGCCCTTCGATCAGAAACCCGTTTTCCTGCCAGTCGAGCCTTAAATTACCGCGTCTTTTCTTCGAGAAGCAACCCGGCCGGAGGAGACGTGCGCGCGCCTTTGCCTTGGCTGCACGCGTCGCCGTGAGTAACTGGCGACCTGGATGACGGTAGACCCAGCAGAGTGAATACCCCAGCCCAGCTCGTCACCCGCCATGGCCTCGTCTGCCTGAGCTCGTAGCCATTTTTGTTGTCCGCTCCTGCCGTGGTTTAACTCGGACGCCCGCGCAAAGCTCTCGTCAGAGAACAGCCGAAGATGGGAGGCGCTGGCTAGCAGTAGCAGGCAGCGAGCAGCGCATGGGTCACTGTTGGGAGTACCGCGCTGACGGCAGCGCGCTGTAAATGCGCGTCGCTGCGCACGGCCGCGGCGTGACACGCCGGGACGGGGCCCGGTGGCTCCCAGCTGAGACTACGGTGACCTACTGCTCATAAGTGAGCGGGGGGAGCCCGATCGTGTCCTGCAACTCGGTGGATCGATCATGCTAACCCTTAATTAGACCCCTCTAAAAGTCGTCCACGGTGGGCCTGCATGCCTTCGATGGCAAAATTCGCGAGGGTACTGTACATGGATGCAGAGATCGTTCGTGAGAGAAGGAAAACAATTCCGCATCCCGGTCAGGCCCGAGTCTTGAGACGAGAGGCTGACAACTAATATCTGACAACTAATACAGTATCGGCTAGAATTGAGTTTGGCAGTGTGCATTGCAGAGTGAGATTCATGCAGAGGCCAGCGGTGGCAGCTAACCGAGGGTGGTGGTTCGGGTGCAGTTGTCAACAGGGAAACGCACGTACGTCCATTTAATCGATCATGCATGCGCACACGGCGGCATGCCAAGCTCATCCGTACGCTCAGTGATGTTGGCCAATTAACGCATCGTCCATCATTGTATTTTTGTATTTTGTTGTTGTTGTTGTTGTTGAGATGTCCGTCATGTGTGTTGATCCGTTAGATTTACACACCAAGTGGACCAGTAGCAGGACTTTTCGGACCAAACTCTACGTACTGTGCGTCATCAGCACAATTATATAGGTTGAGGCCACGTAATTAAGGTCGCTGGAGATTTCGTTTCGCGCAAAGATTGGATAGCTCTCTACGTCGAAACGGAAACATTCTCTTCTTATTTTGTACTCTCTCACTTCCTAAATATTTGTCTTTCTAGAGATTTCAACAAGTAACTACATACAAAACAAAATAAATAAATCTACGCTCTAAAATATGTCTATATACATCCGTATGTGATAATTTATTTAAAATCTCTAAAAGGACAAATATTTAGAAACGGAGCGAGTATATTTCTTCAACAGCATGTAAGCATTTCGCAGTTTTCATCTGCCAAGTTGCTTCAAACTAACGCAAAATACCAAAGATCCTACGTCCCCCGCATTCTGCTTGTCATATCTTTGTACAATGTACGAAAATTAAGGTAAAGGTCTACCCTTTTTGTCCTATAATATAAAAATGTTTTTTACACTAGTGTAGTGTCAAAAACACTCTTATATTATGGGACGGAGGGAGTAGTAGATACATCAACTGTACGGCTCTCTTATACTTATTTTTTGCAAAAATAATAATTCGTACTGATTTTTCATTTTTCGGCAAAAACAAATCATCTTATGCCATTCATTACTCCTTCCCAATGTACGATTCGACCCGTCCTGTGTAGTCCAAACCCATTTTTTAAACTCATGTATAATCCCAACCCTCGGCAGCCCAGCACCCATCCGCCATGCGTACGGACGGAGGCGACCTAGCTGTACGAGCAAAACGTACGAAGCCATATACCTCGTGCCCCTGCCCCCCCGATCGATCCGTCGCCCAACCATGCCCTGGGTCGAGTTCTTCTCTGGTGGCTGTGCGTGGGACTGGGACATCCACCACGCACCAGCACCACAGCTGGCGATCGACGGCGACCAACGTCGAGCTGGAGGCCAGGCGAGATCGATCGATCTATGATCTATCCAATCATTCCACCGCAACAGGCGGTTGCTTCCTCGATGCCCCGGCCGGTGCCGGTGCCGGTGCCCAGCTACCTATGGCCTGGTCACAGGGTCAGCCCGGCCACTGTGCCCGGGGCCTTGCCGGCCGGCTACCGCCTACCGCTACCGGACGCACGCAGCAAGGCTAGCCAGCCTGCCAGCTATGGGCGATCCCTGGCGTGGCGCGCGATGACTTCACGAGATCCGCGGCACAGTGCCGGAGGAGCGCGAGCAATGGCGGCACACGGCATGCGGCACGAGGCGGGCGAGCCCATCCCGCTCTGGTCGAGCAGCCTCCGGCAAAGGACAAAGAATTGCTGTTGCCTTCTGGTGGAGCTAGCTGTTCGCGCGCGCGCAGCCTGGTAGAGTGGAGAGTGGTCTCCATCGTAGACAAGCATGGCGCCGCCTGCTGCATACTGCAATCGTTGGATCCACCACGTACGGCCGGCTAGCTTGCATGTACTAGCTGCGCCCTACCGAATCCTTGCACGACTGCGAATCACTGTTTCATCTGGGAAACACCGAGCTCGACGAGATCTCCGTTCGACGGTAACGGCGCAGCACATTTTTATGTGCAACTTTGAATGAGAAAAGTAGTCGTCGCAAAAAGAGAATGTTTCGGTCTGCTGCATCCGAATGAGAAAATTGGGTCAAAACATTCTCCCCGGGAAAAAGGAACCTATAATTGTGCAATATGCGGTCATATACATGGTGGATACGAGGAAACTTCCGTCCCATTATTGGAGCTTGTACCCAGATGGCATCATGTTATGTGTTGCGCCAACTTGCTTTTGTCTAGTTAATAACAGGCACAAGCTACCTACTTGCATGATTAATACGCGGAAGAAAATAGCAGAACCCATGATACTGACAAGGCCAAACCAACCGTCGAACCAACAAGATGGTACGTACAGGGAGAAGCAAAAGCTGGTGCACGCCAGTAAACTACTGAGGTTAATACGAGAATGTAGTACCATGCATGTGTTAAACACACACACCAGGGACTGGTAGAGTAATGCAAGAGGGAGATGCATGCTCGAGGTAGCACCGCATATACTACGTGCTACCGTACCACCCATTAGCCTCGGGACCGAATATACGTGCGGCAGTAGAGTAGGCCTACCTGAAACAACGTACACAGATTATACAACTCCGTATTATACCGCAAAAGAATGAATGTAGCGGCCTGTGGATCGTGCACTGGATAGACGTGAGTAAATTAAAAAAGGAAGAAGGATAGACGTAGTAGTACCATGCATGCTAAACACACCAGGGAAGTGTGTGTGCGCGCGCGTCTATAACTGGTAGAGTATTGCAAGAGGAGATACATACACGAGGCAGCACCGCATATACTACGTGCTACCGTACCGCCCGTAGAGCATCCACAGCCGCGATGGGCAAATCCGGCCCTCAAAGACACTCACCGGTTTCTCGCAAAAAAAAACATTGACCGGTCACGCCTTAAATAATGCAATCCACATCCGGACACCTTAATTATCATATCTCAAATTCATACAAACTCATGCAACTACGTCAATGCATTACACATATCGTCTCACTACTCCATCACTACTAACATGCCATCGAACTACTAAAATTTGGCATGTTTGGCTATGGTGGAGATCATCCACGACTATCCTTGCCCTTCCCGACGCCCTTCCGTCCTTCTCGCGGAAGTACGGGTCGAAGAAGCGGTAGGGATCGGGCCGGATCTGCTCGTCGCCGGAGCTGTCCTCGTCGTCGCTATCCTGCTTCTCCTCCTTCGGTGGCAGTCCGGCCATGGCACGGACCGCCTGATTCTACTCTCGGGCAAGGGCACGTGTGTTCCTCCGTTGTTGTTTCTTCACAATACGGGAACGGATGACTTCCTCCTCTGCGGTCGCCTGTGCGGCCGCATCAGCCGCCTCTGCTGCCACCATTTCCGCCGTGATACGGGTTCCAGCGACCCTTATCTCTCCTTCCCACGGCGGGCTGCCCGTTCCCCGTGGGACTAATAGTCTGCCCGATCGATGATGGGGGAAGGACCGGCTGCCGAGACCGCGACAATCCAGCCCCAAAAGGACCCGCCCGCCCGTTGAGCCGACGCTATGGAGTCGCGCCGGACAGATCCATTCGTCGGCCGGGCACTGTCCTCCCGGGAGCGGCGCGAGTGCAATGCGGACTGCCATTGCCTCCTCCAACCCGCACGGGATGACACCCCAGTCGATGGATCTGGAGTGGTCGAAGTCAGATCGGCTGCCAGCCATACCGGAGACTGCCGAAAATCGCCGGGGATGGACTCGGGTGGCAGTGGGAGGGAGGAGAGAGGAGAGTGAAGTGGCCAGGGTTTGGTCCGGCGAGCGGATGGAGACGAATATATGTGGGAGTGGAGGAGCTCGGGTGGCGGTGGGAGAGGAGGAGAGAGGAGAGTGAAGTGGCCAGGGTTTGGTCCGGCGAGCGGACGGGGACGAATATATGTGGGATCGGATAGGCCACCGTGAGCCGGGTCCGATGTGGCGGACGTCCCATATTCGCTGCATATTTGAGCTGGATATGAGGGATGCCGGTCAACCTGAACGTTTTATACTCGTTTGAGGCGTCCGTCTAGGTTGAAATTTCAGGTGGGTCTACTCTACTGCCGCACGTATCTTCTGTCCGGAGGCTAAGAGCATCTACAACCGAGCGTCTCAAACCTTCTCGGTTCGCCCGGTCATTGACCTTTCAACTCCTATTTATACAGCAAAAAATGAATGCAGTGGGTGTGGATCGCGCACTGGATAGACGTGAGTAATGCATACACCACACGCATGCAACAGCCAATTAAAAGCTAGTGCCAGTCGTACAGGCCCTGGAAGAAGCACGGCAGGTGCACTCAAATCCCCGGATAAGAGACCGTGCCCTCAAGTTTTCTCCTTTTCCATAATTCATCGGACCGTACGCGTCCAGCGTCTAGCAGTACGTCCACGCTGCTACACTCCCGTACGTACAAATCCACAGATACCAAAGGAAAGCAGCGTAGAGTAGGCGCAGTCAGGGTAGGCTGTGCCGGTATAGCTAGAGGTCATTGCTATCTGAAGAAGCTGTGGCCACGCACACACTCACCGAGGGGTGCCAGGCCAAGCTACACCTACACTGTACTCACATGAGCCAATCAATCGTGCCATACTGGCCCTGCCTGGCCTCCTTTGTTTCTTCTCTCGGCCAACGTAGTCAACCTTGGCTTGGTTCTACTGGGTTCGTCTGGATGGCTACCGCGTGAATTGACGTGTCGCTGGGTGCATGCACTCGGTCTAGAGTATAGCTTGCCAATGCCCCGCGTGTCGTGTGCAGGCTTCCCGCGCGGGTATACCGGTGTTGTTCTGCTCAAATTCCCGACCTCAGACGATGCTTCATTTTCTTTTTATCCCGCGGGGGACTTCAGTTGATGTTTGGCTATTGGAGTTACAGGTCAACCGGACCTCTCATGCACCCACGGCCCCACACGCCTCTTGGCATAGATTAACGATGGACATACTGCATCAACTACATGGTGGTAACATGACATTGCCGATCGAAGTGCACTTTTTTTTAACGCGAAACGGTATAATATTTTTCACACTATGTATATTATTTACAAATTTCCTGGTTTTATGAAATGTACAAAGGGAAAAGGAAACAAAGAAAAAAGGTGACTTTGCCGATGGCAATGCTAACGCACACGGTACTCTTTCTTTTACCATGGGTACCATACTCTATTTTTCACAAGCGTGTGAGTTGGGCATGCATGGTACCATGAACGCTTTTAGTCGTACCATGAAGGCTTTTAATCATACTGCATCAAATTTACTCTCGCGGTGCTACCCATTAGCCACATATGGATCGACACGATTGTTGTACGCACGTATGTATATGCAGGTGGCGTACACACTAATTTAGATGGTCTCTTCCAGCCCAAAGATGTTGTTGTACGCACCGGATGAAACACAGCTGTTGGATCGGCCGCCAGGCCGGTCCTTCTAGGAGCACATGCAAATGTTGACAGGCCCTGCCCAGCGCGCGTACTTCGCGATCGTGCGGGTATACGTACACACACCAGAATTGCGTACTGTATATTCGCTGCACCGTGCGTACGCCGGTCCCTCATTTTCAGGAGTATTTCCCTGACTGAGGGTGTCAGTTAAATTTCCCGATTGCCAGTGGTCACAAACTATTAAAATATTAGGGTGGGCCTCAGGCCCATCTAACAATTTCTGAAAATTTCTAAGGGTCCATGTGGGTTTAATTGGCACTAGATGTAGTAAGAAGTTTAGTCTCAGCCCGGAAGTTGGAGCGGAGTTGGACCTCCCACTACTAGAAAAAGGGTCAAATGTCAAGCACATTAGTGCCGGTTTGCTTTTGAGCCGGCACTAATGTGTGCATTAGTGCCGGTTCCAACGGCTAGCCGGCCGCTTTCATTAGTACCGGTTCGTGGCCGACCTTTAGCACCGGTTCGTGCCACGGACCGGTACTAAAGTGAGTGGTGGTAAGATGTTGTCAGTTCGGGGCCCCTCCAGCACCTTTAGTACCGGTTCGTGGCACGAACCGGTGCTAAAGGTCGCCCTACATAAACCCTTCGTCCACCCGAGCTCGCTCTGTTCTTCCCCTTTCCCCTCTCCTCTCTGTTCTTCCCCTCTTCCTCTCGAGCTCATCACACATTTTGCCCAAAATTTGTCAAGATTTGAAGGCCCCCATCCATTCAAATGATCACAAAGGTTAGCAACTTTGTCCTTTCATCTCTCATTGCTAGATTAGCTCTTGCAATGCTTTGTATAGTGATTAATTTATGAGTTTAGTAATTTGGGAGGAAATATATGTGCTAGTATTTGATTTATATGCAATTTGAGGTCAAAAATAACACTTAGTTTGCATATGTAGGTGTGGTTTACTTAGTGCCTTCTAAATTTCCGTCGTAACCACAGTCGATCGCCCGCACCGTTCCGTCGCCGGCACCACCTTGTGGTGAGCCACTTGTTCATGAATGTTTTACATTACCAAATTAATGTTTATGTGATTTGGATATATAGTTACTCGTATAATTATCTTACCCGTACGTTTTTTGTTATACATAGTGCCATGGTTTTCATATCCGTCCCCGTCGGCCCTCGTCCTTGTTATGATTCGGATGTGGTATATTCTCTTTTAAAACTAGTTGTTGCATTTCGTGTTTATGACAAATTATGCCCATCAAGTTGACATAGATATTTTTGTCTAGGAGGTTTGTGAACCGGAAATTCCAACCGACCCTATTGTCGAGAGGTTAAATTTAGTTGAAAGAGAAAACGAGTATTTGAAAGAAAAATTGAAAAGAATTGAGGGGGAGACGATGGAATTGAGTTGCATGTTGCCGATGTCGTCCATGATCACAAGATCAAGATGGAGAAAATGCGCTTGAAGATTAGAAAGATTAGAAAATATGCCATTAATAGTGAGGCTTGGTATCATTATGCTGTTGGATCAATTGTTACCTTAGTTGCGATCTTGATCGCATTTGTTGTTGCATTTAAATTCTTTAGTTAGAGTGTTAGTTGTTTGTTGCATTTAAGTCTTGTATGAACTTTATGTATGAACTTGTATTAATTTGGTCTTTTCGGTGTTGTGTAATGAAGATGAGCCGACAATGGATGTACGATGATCGATGCTCTCCCGAGTTCATTAACGGCGTGCAAACTTTTCTGCTTGCGGCTGAGGCAAACAAGCGGGCGGATGGTTTTATGCCTTGTCCATGTTTAGTCTGTAAGAATGATCACAATTACACTACGTCAAGAACCATTCATGTCCACCTGTTTAAGTCCGGTTTCATGCCCCACTATAATGTTTGGACCAAGCACGGAGAAAGAGGGGTTATGATGGAAGACAATGAAGAAGAAGAGGACGACGACAGCTATCCTGGCCATGGGTTCCCTGAATACGATGATACAACAATGGGGGAAGAAGCTGAGCCGGCAATGCGGGAAGAAGCTGAAGAAGAGGCATCAGATGAGCCCGCTGATGATCTAGGTCGGGCCATTGCCGAGGCAAAGAGAAACCGCGCAAGTAATTTGGAGAAGAAGAAGTTGCAGCGCATGTTAGAGGATCACAAGAAATTGTTGTACCCGAATTGCGAAGCTGACAAGAAAAAGTTGGGCACCACACTGGAATTGCTGCAATGGAAGGCAGAGAATGGTGTATCTGACAAGGGATTTGGAAAGTTGCTGGTAATGATAAAGAATATGCTTTCAAAGGACAACGAATTGCCCGAGAGTTCGTACGAAGCAAAGAAGGTTGTCTGCCCTCTAGGGTAGAGGTGCAGAAGATACATGCATGCCCTAATGACTGCATCCTCTACCGCGGTGAGTACGAGGATTTGAACGCTTGCCCGGTATGCGGTGCATTGCGCTATAAGATCAGGCGCGATGACCCTGGTGATGTCGAGGGCGAGCGCCCCAGGAAGAAGATTCCTGCCAAGGTGATGTGGTATGCTCCTATAATAGCACGGTTGAAACGTTTGTTTCAAAACAAAGAGCATGCCAAGGCGATGCGATGGCACAGAGAAGACCGTAAGAAAGACGGAAAGTTGAGAGTACCCGCTGACGGGTCGCAGTGGAGAAAAATCGAGAGAAAGTACGGGAAGGAGTTTGCAGATGACGCAAGGAACGTATGGTTTGGTCTAAGCGCAAATGGCATTAATGCTTTTGGGGAGCAGAGCAGCAACCATAGCACCTGGCCTGTGACTCTATGTTTGTATAACCTTCCTCCTTGGTTGTGCATGAAGCGGAAGTTCATTATGATGCCAGTGCTCATCCAAGGCCCTAAGCAACCCGGCAACGACATTGATGTGTACCTAAGGCCATTAGTTGAAGAACTCTTACAGCTGTGAAATGGAACAGGTGTACGTGCGTGGGATGAGCACATGGGGGAAGAATTTGACCTAAAGGCCTTGCTGTTCGTGACCATCAATGATTGGCCTGCTCTCAGTAACCTTTCAGGACAGACAAACAAGGGATACCGCGCATGCACGCACTGTTTGGATGATACCGACAATATATATTTGGACAATTGTAGAAAGAATGTGTACCTGGGACATCGTCGATTTCTTCCGAGCAGGCATCCCGTAAGAAAGAAAGGCAAGCATTTCAAAGGTGAGGCGGATCACCGGACGAAGCCTCGCCACCGTACTGGTGCTGATGTACATGATATGGTCAAGGATTTGAAGGTAGTCTTTGGAAAGGGTCCTGGCGGACAACCTGTCCCGAATGACGCTGACGGACGCGCACCCATGTGGAAGAAGAAATCTATATTTTGGGACCTGCCCTATTGGAAAGGCCTAGAGGTCCGCTCTGCAATCGACGTGATGCACGTGACGAAGAATCTTTGCGTGACCCTGCTTGGCTTCTTGGGCGTGTATGGGAAGACAAAAGATACACCTGAGGCACGGGAGGACCAACAACGTATGCATGGAAAAGACGGCATACATCAGGGTCATGCCAGCTACGCTCTTACCAAAGAAGAGAAGGAAATCTTCTTTGAATGCCTGCTCAGTATTAAGGTACCGTCTGGCTTCTCGTCGAATATAAAGGGAATAATAAACATGGCAGAGAAAAAGTTCCAGAACCTAAAGTCTCATGACTGCCACGTGATTATGACGCAACTGCTTCCGGTTACATTGAGGGGGCTTCTACCGGATAACGTTCGATTAGCCATTGTGAAGCTATGTGCATTCCTCAATGCAATCTCTCAGAAGGTAATCGATCCAGAAATCATACCAAGGTTAGAGAATGATTTGGTGCAATGTCTTGTCAGTTTCGAGTTGGTGTTCCCACCATCCTTCTTCAACATCATGACGCATGTCCTAGTTCACCTATGCGAAGAGATTAACGTTTTGGGTCCTGTATTTCTACATAATATGTTCCCCTTTGAGAGGTTCATGGGAGTCTTAAAAAAATATGTTCATAACCGTGCTAGGCCAGAAGGAAGCATCTCCAAGGGCCATGAAAATGAGGAGGTCATTGAGTTTTGTATTGACTTTATTCCTGACCTTAAGCCGATTGGTGTTCCTGAATCGCGACATAGGGGCAGACTGGATGGAAAATGCACGCTAGGAGGGAATCCAAAAATATGTATGGACGGACATTCTCTCACTGAAGCACACTACACAGTTCTACAGAATTCCGCCTTGGTGGCTCCGTATATGGACGAACACAAGAATTTTCTACGCTCCAAACACCCGGAGCGGTCTGATGACTGGATTACACGTGAACAAACCAGGAGTTTCGCCGGCTGGTTGTTGACACGTACCATGCATGACGCCTCTATTGAAGATGACCTGTACTCGCTGTCCCAGTTACCATCTTCGAATATAATGACTTTCAAAGGGTACGAGATAAATGGTAATACATTTTACACGATCGCCCAAGATAAGAAGAGCACCAACCAAAATAGTGGTGTCCGCTTTGATGCAACAACCAAGACGGGAAAGGAAACATATTATGGTTACATAGAGGAGATATGGGAACTTGACTATGGACGTGGTTTGAAGGTCCCTTTGTTTCGGTGCAAATGGGTCAATATGACACGAGGCGGGGTAACGGAAGACCCGCAGTATGGAATGACAACAGTGGATCTCAACAATCTTGCGTATGCAGACGAACCATTAGTCCTACCTAATGATGTGGCACAGGTTTTCTATGTGAAGGATATGTCTACCAAGCCGGGAAAAAGAAAAGATAAGGAAGCGAATGCATCATACGATGAGTCAAAGCGCCACATAGTTCTTTCTGGAAAGAGAAACATCGTGGGAGTAGATGACAAGACAGACATGTCAGAAGATTATGAAAAGTTTGATGAAATTGCTCCATTCACAGTGAATATTGACACGAGCATACAGTTAAATGATGAAGATTTTCCATGGCTACGACGCAAAGGGACACACGCGAAGAAAAAGTTTCACACCCAAAGATCTGGGATGTGATCGGCTTCACTATCATCACTTTCTTATGTGTTTCACACCCAGGAGGGAATCTCTGTAATAGTTAGGGGAGTTATGTGTTTTGGCATTTGAAACGTGAAGAAATTTTATGTGCAAACAAATTCTTTCATGCATTTATTGATTTTTTCAGCTAAATGACCCTGAAATTGAAAAGCATTTCAAATAAACTCAGAAAAGGTTGAAGGTTGGCATGGTATCATAATTTCACCCACATAGCATGTGCAAAAAAGTAGAGAGGGTTACCGCAAAAACTGGATGCACTTCGTGTACAAAATGGACAATCTCTTTCGAAGCATCAGGGTTTCGGACGAAAACTCATCCGTTACAAAGGCATTTCATTTTTTAAATAACCTAAGCATTACCAAATTGAATATAATGATAAAACACACTAATATTAAACATAAAAAAAAAGAATCACTGAAAAATCTATTTTCAAAGTTAAGTTATTCACAAACTAGTGATTCACACAAATTTCAAATAATTGAAAATGTAAACTATTCAAAATTGTAAACTACCGGCACTAATAGAAAGTTTGTAATTTTTTGTACCTAAAGCAAAAATATTCACAAAGAAACTCTAAATACAGCAAAAAACAACTCAAAAATAAACAAAATAAAAATAAATAAAGCAAAAAAATAAGAAAATAAAAAAGCCCGCCTACTGCGCCATAGCGGCCTGCATACGACTAGAAACCCAACCTGTTGTTGGGCCAGGATGCAGGCCCGCAAAGGCCCAGTAGGCCCATAGGGCAGCACAGAACATTTAGGCCCAGTAGGCCTGCTTTGGAGAGGAGCTCGAGAGAGCTACCGCACTGGGGCTTATAAACCAGTGCGGACGCCCCTCGGCTAGCGAGGTGGGACTAAACATGACGCACCGCACCTGCGCCAGCGCACCACCTTTAGTACCGGGTGGTGGCTCAAACCGGTATTAAAGGGAGGGTCTTTAGTACCGGTTGGAGCCACCACCCGGTACTAAAGGTGGGCGCTTCCCGCCGCTTGGCCTGGCCAAAATTGACCTTTAGTACCGGTTG
>NC_057808.1:460320864-460341379 GCF_018294505.1 Triticum aestivum | reverse complement strand
CCCCGCCCGGCCCGTCCCCGTCCCTGTCGTCACCGCCCCGTCCCCATCCCCGTCGTCGCCGCCCGTCGCCGTCCCCGTCGCCGCCCCCCGTCGCCTCGCCTCGCCGGTGAGCTCCTGCCCCGGCCGCCATGTCCACACACACACACATTGTTTTTTAGTTTTTTAGTTATAGAATTTTTTTCTGTTTTTTAGTTATAGAAATATTAGAAATGTTATAGAAATGTTAGTTATATAGAAATGTTATAAATTTTTTTGTTTTTAAGTTATAGAGAAATATTTATAGAAATGTTAGCAATTTTTCTGTTTTTTAGTCATAGAAATATAGAAATGTTAGTTATATACATAGAAACGTTAGAAATTTTAGAATTAGTTTTAGTTAGATGAATTAGATTAATGTCAAATTGATAGAATTTGCATATAGAATTTTAGTTATCACAATCCAATCATTTAAAAAATGTTACTTTTTGCGGGCATATAGTATTTGTTCTCGACGATGCCCGACCCGCATCCTCGCCGTCGACCCGTTCGCGACGACGTCCGGCTGACCCATGTCCGGGATTGGGCTCCGCCGGGCTGGCACTGGGAGGTGCTACCTGAAGGGGCGTGCCGCTTGGTGAGGAACCCGGCCTCGGGTCCTGTCGTTGACCCTGATCTCCTTTGGTGGCGTTTGCGTGGGCCACATTCGGTGCAGAGGGAGCTGGCCCCGTCGGAGGTGGTGCGTCGTCGTGTCAGGTAGAAGGACGAGCACGTCCATCGCTACATGGCTGCTATGAACGTCAGGTTCTCCAATACCTGGCAGGTTCTTTGGGCAGATGACCGGAGATATGATCCTGTGATGGTTCCTTGTCTTTGGGTGTCCACCGCCCGCGCCCCAGGAACCGCGAGTGGCCTAGATTCCTCTATAGTATATCTTTATTAGCTACCTAGCCAGTGATATATTCGAGATTATATATTATTCGAGACGATGTATTCGAGATTATATATTATTCGAGACGATGCATATTATGTACTATATGATTCAGTTTTTCCTTATTGATTGCATCCATGCATTGTAATTTGAATACTAAATTGTTTTATATTTCTTTTATATTAGTTAAATAAAAGTTATGGCGGACAATACCGGCAGAGAGGGAGAAGAGGCCCTGTTCGAGATCATACGCAGCCCTAACAGGCCAGATGATCTGAATGAAGCAAATGACGGCTCCCAATATCTGAACAATACCGGGGAGGGTGATGATAAGATATTCGATCTCGACGACCGAGCTGATGAAGTCATGAACTATGATTATGATTATGATGACACAGACAATGATTATGATGACGAATACAATGTTGATCTTGAAATAACAAAGACTACCGGCGAGGTATATTTATATAAGCAGGCATCTAGTGATCATCACATGTTTTTTTATTTGAAGATATCTTAACGAATCGATCTTTCTTCTTTCAGCCCTCCGGATCGAGCAAATCTGCTTCTACAGACAGCAGGACAAAGCACGGCCCGGGCAAAAAGTTGAAGGAGGGTGTAAAGTACAACATCGATTCCATCAAAGCTAGTGGCGAACCCCTCGCGCCTAAGAACATTGCGAACAAGTTCGTTCGTCAGTGCGGAGGTCTTGTGAAGGACCAACTTCCGATCTCCATTCAAGAATGGAAAGAGCCAAAAACTAAACGCCCAGATGTTACTTGGGTCGACGACAGAGCAAAATAAAAGCTTTGGGAATCTCCGATGGAACATTTCACCCTACCAGATTATTTCACTGATGCAGATGTGCAGAAAGTCAAGGACGCTGCTCTTAAGAAGATGGCAATTGCATTCAACACCCACAAGAAAACTGTATGGGCCAACTACCTCGCTGCAGAAAGGAAGACTCCAGAATTCAAGGGAACACTAGAGAAGCAAAGAGAACACTGGCCCGCTTTCGTGAAATTCAAGGAATCAGAATTATCTAAGGAACGGTCGAGAAAAAACAAGGCCAATGCCGCAAAAAAGACGCAGTTCCATAGGCTGGGTCCAGGTGGCTACGCGGTGGCAATGCCTAAGTGGGATAAGTCTGAGCAAGAGATGGAGGATGCAGGGGTCACTCCGGTTACTAGGAGCTGGCCCCCCAGGTGCAGAACTTGGTTCTATGCGCATGGGGGGGGGCGTTGGACCCGAAGACAGGCCTGGTTTCGAAGAAGGCAAGTCTAAAAGGAGCAGAACAAAAGTTACTTGACGCAATAGAAGATGCTCGAAAGGGGGTGTTCACGCCCAACAGAGAGAACGACGAGCTTACGCGCGCCCTGGGAAATCCTGAACACCCGGGAAGAACACGAGGCAAGGGCGTTATTCCCTGGTATGAGGGCTTTTCGGAATGGAACGACGACTACAGGACCCGTGCAAGAAAGAAGATGGAGGAGGAGAAGAAGAGGAAGCTGGAGGAGGAGCAGAGGAAGCAGGACGCGGAACGCCTTCAAGGCCTAGAAGCAAGGCACGTGGACTTGGCACTCAAATTTCAGCAGCAGCAGCAGCAGCAGATCGACTCACTTAGCCAGGAAAGGGGGTCTCAGCAGCGGCAGCAGCAAGCGGATGATCATCCAGCATTGGATAGCACCGTCCCATCCATGCCGAGAAGTAGCGTTGGTTCCGCCCCGGGCGACGCACTGCTGGATACATACCCTGTGGATGACATCATAGAGAACACTAACTGTGAGCTACACTTCAAAATGAAGAACATATCCATAAAGGTGGCGAACGCCGTTGCTTTTACAATTACCCCCGAAGCAACCTTCCATTGCGCCCCGATTCCAGCGGGCTATGCTCATGTCTTGGTTGATGAGGTGGTGGGCCCATATTCGGGGGTAGAGCTTGACATTCCTGAAGGTGACGACGAGCAAACACGGGGAGAGGCCATACATCGTTTCATCCTATGGAAAAAGGATTGCATCATCTTTCGAAGTCCACCGACACCACGTCTGTCGACTCCTCCTCGAAGTCCGCCACCGTGTCAGCAGACTCCCGCTCCTCCAAGTCGACGAACGCGTGAGCAGACTCCTGCTTCAAGTCCGGCACAGCGTCAGGCCACTCAAGTCCGACACCGTGTCAGGCCACACCTCCTGCTTCAAGTCCGGCACAGCGTCAGGCCACACCTCCTGCTTCAAGTCCGACACCGTGTCAGGCCACACCTCCTGCTTCAAGTCCGGCACAGCGTCAGGCCACTCCTCCTGCTCCAACTAAGCCACGTCAGCCGTCTCCGCCGCCTAAGCAATCGCAGAAGAGACACGCCGCAGCTATGGTGCGTAGCGGTACGATTCAAGGTAGTACAGGAAGTACATGCGGAGACAAGCGATATAAATATGGTCCAAGCAGCCTCGCTCCTCTTCCTCAGAGGCCTTACGACATGACCGAGGAGCAAAACGATGCAATAGTGCGGGCCGAAGTGGACGCTCATTTTGGACCGAAACCGACAACGCCGCCGAGGGAGAAAGTACCTGAGGAAAAGATTGACCACTTCATTCGTATGGCTAGACCACCAGCTCCCAAGCCTGTTGACTCAGACTATGAGCGCCAAATCAGGAAGGCACATCGAGCACGACTACAGAAAGAAGCGAGCTCGAGCTCGAGCCAACAAGCAGCTGTCAAAAAATGCGGGAAAACCGTTCCCCAGCTGGGAGAACAGGCGGCGCAATTGACCCCCCCCCCCCGCTTGTTGTGCCAACAACACATGAGAGTACGCGCGCCCAATATTATTGTGGGCAAACCGTTTACGTTCCCGAGCTGGGCGATGTGGTAATAACCGAGGAGCATATAATGCAGGCTGAAATGCTCAAGATCACTGTTGGACAACTCCTCGATATCCAGCCCATGTCTCCGCTTAGAGAGGAGGAAATAAAACGGAAAGATGTCCGGGGCCAACCTTTGGTCGAGCCCAAGGAGGTGAAGAACCTCCCAACGAGAATGTATGAATTGCATAATTGGTACATGAAAATTACCAAGATTTCCAATCGAGAGTCCCTCATGGTGCAAGTCGAGGAAGATCATTACTTCAATAAGAAAGCTCTGTCCGTTGAGTATTCAGAACTATTTCAGTTATTCAATCAAGATGCACTCGACAAATCTATCGTCAGTTGCTATTGTCTGTAAGTGATTTCTTTCTGTAATTTAAGTCTCAAGCTAGCTCTAGTGCTCATTGATTGATCATTAATTACCTGTAATTATATATCCTCACTATATATTCTTTTCTATGGTATTATGCAGGATAAAGATGTATGAAATGAAAAAAGCTGGACGCTATGGCATTGGGTTCATTGACCCAAATACCGTTAATGAATACACATGGAAATTGGAATGGTGTAGACAAGATGTAGAGAAAAACATGGTAGAGTTCTTGAAACGCCTCAATAGCAATGAAGATATACTACTTCCTTACAACTTCGAGTGAGTCACACTGTCTTGTACTACAAATTCTGTTTTTGCTTACTAGCTAGATGTTAATAAGTGTATAGGGTTTAGGGTTATAGTTGATTAGTGTTATGCACATGCCCGCTTAATTTATACATGCAAACGTATGCGCATGCAGGTTCCACTGGATTTTGTTAGACATTAAAGTTGACGAAGGAAAAGTTGAAGTACTGGACTCACTACTTAAAAAAGATAGTGACTACAACATCGTGAAGGGGATAGTCGACAGGTTATTTCAATCATTATTAACTGTATCTCGGCCTATTTAGTTCGTCATTTCCTGATATGAACTATTTTTAATAACCCCTTTATTAATTTTCTTTGCCGGCGGGCACGGCTTGGGCAAAGTACATCAAGGTGACTCCAGGAAAATGGCGACAAAAGCTATGTTGGTATCGACCCAAGGTAAATAATTAAGTAGTACTGGCTAGCTAGCTACCATCTCTTTAATTCTTGTTTCAATACAATTAATTAATTAACATGCTTGATTAATTATTATCTGATTAAATTCTATTCTCGTAAAGGCCCTGAAGCAGGCGCCGGGGACTGAAGTGTGTGCATACTACGTTTGCGAGAACATTCGCATGATGGCGTCCGAACGGAGCAGATCTGATAGACAGGGCTGGGTACGTTTGCCAGAACACCATTCACAAATCTTACATGATTGTCGATATCTAGTCACACAACTAATACACATGCATATTGATCTCCTTCTTAACAGTTCAAAGATGTGCGGGACCAGCTCCTACCAGAGGAGCGCATACGAGCACTTCAAGAGGAAATAGCGGGATTTTTTCTCGACCAGGTCACAGATCCCAAAGTAGAATACTATTACCCGCTATCGCCCCCATGAACCACTTGTCATCGTGCTCCAAAGGCACCAAGGCAACATGTAGGAGAAATTGTATATATATACATTTGTATGTGTGAATAATTAATGGTGGTTGTGAGACATTCGATTATATATATATATATATATATATATATATATGATCGGTTCTATGAGAAAATCTATTTATATATATGCATAACGTGTACAATATGTAGTATCGTAAAATACCAGCAAACAAAAAAGAATTAAATGGAAAACACAAAATTAATGGAAAAATAAAAATTAAAACCAAACCCCCCAAACATTTAGTACCGGTTGGTGCTACCAACCGGTACTAATGGTCTACCAGCACACGGGTCTGGCTCGTGCCACGTGGTGGCACTTTAGCGTCGGTTCGTGCCGAACCGGTAGTAAAGGGGGGGGGTGTCGTGGAATTGTCACGGCAGATGTCCTCGTGTAAGGACTTAGTCGTGAAGCCATCGCAGCTAGGAAGCTTGAAGGGGTTAAACGGGACAAAGGACACGAGGATTATACTGGTTCGGCCCCTTACGTTGAAGGTAAAAGCCTACTCCAGTTGAGGTGGTATTGCTTAGGGTTTCGATGACCAGGAGCTAAACCGCTCTGCTTGGCTATCGATCTGATCTTACTTGTCCTGAACCGCCGCCGGGTCGTTCCTTTATATAGAAAGGTTAACGCCCAGCGGCTCTCAGAGTCCCGGCCGGCTCATAAACTGTGTCCGGCTCGGACTCTTAACTATTCTTGCCTTACACTACAAGTCATGCCACAACGGCGGTTTACCACTACGGGCCTTAAGCCGCCTCTGGGCCTTAGACCTATTACTAAACCGCCATCCTTAACCCGTCATTGGGCTTCTGAACGAAGAGCTGTCGCAACGTAACCCGGCCCATCTACGGCGGGTTACACCAGTAGCTATATCCTCAACATTAGGCCCAAGATTGATTTGAACCGGTTCATGTCAATCTTCAATATCTTAAGAAAAAATCTTCCGGCTTCTGTTTTGCGCAAAGGTTATAACCCGCCATGACGTCATCTTCTGGATTCTTGGTAACCCGCCGTGACGTCATCCGCCATTAATGCACGTTCCGTCCAACGTATCTCAACGGATCCTTATCTTAATAACTATCCCGAAAATCGAGGCACCTCTGCAGCTGGATAATCATGTCTTCAGCCTCCTCGTTTCTCGCGCCCACTCATCAGCCGTCCCTTATAAATAGGCCCGACCGGGTCCTCTCTCACTCTTCCCTTTCCATCGTCTTCCTCCTCTCAACGCCTCAGAGCCCGAGCTCCGCCGCCGCCGCCGCGCCTCTCGTCTTCCTCAGCCTCGGCCGCTGCATCAACCTGAGCTAGTCCAGAGAACGGCGGCGACTCTCCGCAGTGAACCTGCAACTGTAAGTCCTCTTCTTCTCAAACGTCAGATCCGCATTAGGGTTCCGCGTTCCTCCCTGTTCTTCGTAGTTCATCTCAGTTCTTTTATAGTTCTTCCACCGCGACTTCTTTTGATTCGAAAAACAGTACAGAACTCCCGCGGTAGTGGTTTCGCACCCATTTCCAATACTAGCAGATCCCTTTTGCTTGCAAAAAGACCTCATTAGAACTTATGAACTTCTCTGTGCCAGTTTTTAGGTCTAGAAAATTTTCCTTTCTGGACGACCGTTTGATCCAAAATAATTACTGCAACCTGTGAAACTTGTTTGTGCAACACTTAGGCAAAAATTGCATCTGTTAGCTATGGCGGCTCATATCACCGGCTTAAAAAAGGCGATGCTTCATGAATATTCCGGGTCATCCATAACGGAGTCAAATAACTTAATTGCTCACGATATCCATAGCGGCTTAAATAACCTGACACAATTGGCCATATATCATTAGGCCCCTTCATAAGCCGCCACCTTAAATATTGAACCGAAATTTTCCTCCGGCTTAAATTTGAACCGGAAATTTTATTTTGTCATAGGCTTCCATCCTTCACAATGCCGCCCAAGGCTCCCAAGGCACCCATTACATGCAACTGGGTTAGATCCAACGTTACTGATAGCACCTTAGCTGACTTCATGAAAACGGGTTACCTGCCCAAGAAAGAGGTCATGTCCTATCGTGCTCCTGACCCGTCCGAAGAGAGACCTCAACCCAAGGACGGAGAGGTTGTCATATTTGCTGATCACATGAGCCGGGGCTTTGCTCCTCCCGGCTCAAAATTCTTCAGAGATGTCCTGCACTTTTTCGACCTGCGACCTCAAGACATTGGACCCAATTCCGTGTCAAACATTTGTAACTTCCAAGTGTTCTGTGAGGTGTACCTTGGAGAAGAGCCCAACTTGCTACTCTTTAGGGAGTTATTTTATCTGAACCGCCAGAATGAATGTGCCAATGGGCCTAGCGTGGAACTCGGTGGAATCTCAATCCAACGACGGAGAGATTGTCTCTTCCCTTATGCTGAGCCGCCAAGCCACCCAAAAGATTGGAACCAGACATGGTTCTACTGCCAAGATACTTCTCCGGCTGATGAGAACCCTTTGCTCGGCTTTCGCGCGCTGCGTCTGGAGTCAAATCACCCCCTGCCAGACAAATTATCTCAAGCTGAACGTCAACCACTTATTCCCACCATCAACAAAATCAAAGCTCTTCTGGGGAACGGCCTAAATGGCATTGATCTGGTCCGGGTCTGGATTGCCTGGCGGGTGATTCCTTTAAGCCGCCGCCCTGGCTTAATGTGTGATTACACGGGCCGGAAGGATGATCCTCTTCGGCACAGTCCCGACGACTTACCTGAGGACGTCATTGATGATATGACCAAGTCCCTTCTGAACGAGAGCCTGGCAGATTGCGGGAGGACAGGCTTAAGTCCTTTCTGCAAGGCTAACTCGGCCCCAGCGGTAAACTATTGACCTGAACACCTCACCTTCCATTTTAACGATTTCGTCTTAACTTCAAAAACCTTTGTTGTATTTTACAGGCTAATGATAAATTCTGGAAGGTCAAGTATGACCATGAAGCTGCTAAGAAAGCCAGAAAGGTTAAAAAAGCCGCCAGGAAAGCCGCTCCCCGCAAGAAGGGGAGTAAACCTAGCGCCTCGGACCTGCTTCACCTGGAAGACACCTCCGAGTCAGAGGTAGCCCTTGACTCTTTAGGCTCCTTTTTTAACCATCTTATTGACATGGATTATCAGCAGGAGGACACCGGAACGAGTCATGAAGTGATTGAAGAGGTAACTATAATTTCCTCCGACTCGGAGCCCTTGCCAAGACTGAAAGTCCGAAGAGTAACCCGGAAAGTAAGATTTTCACATCCTTTAGCTTATCAAGATCCTCAATTTCTTTTGAAGCGACAGATTTATGAGAGTCGGAGGCAGACCCGGACCAGCAAGGATGCAGACCTTTCCTCCGGCTTACCCGAAGCATCAAGGAAGCGCCGGACCGAGGTTATCTCCGACTTATATCCTCTTCATCTTTTGGCGGGCGTGACTCGTCAACCACTCAATTCTTCTGATTCAAACTATCAGGGAACTTCACCTTCCTCCGGCGACTCCATGCAGTCTAGCTTGCCGGCTTTCAAAACCGCACCTGGGTAATGATGATCAGCTTATTTTGTGCTTATCTTACTCATGTTTTTGCACTAACCCTTTGACTTTCAGTGTACAAGTAAAGCCCAGCAAGAGGGCGAAGAAAAATAAGCCGGTCGAAGAGCCGGTCCTGACTGAACCTGATGCTTCTGCTCATGAGCCGCCGTCTGCACCAGCTCCTGAAACCGCCACTGCTCCATCTGATGAACAAGTTATGGAAGGTTCTGATAACCCGGAGATCCCCAGCCCGGCTCATCCAGATGATCCGGACGTTGTAATCACCCGGACCGAGTTTGTCGAACCGGGAAGACCCACCGTGTTGGCTAGATGCGCTGCCAAGGAAGAACTTCTGGAATGCCGCAGGGCCAGGCTGGACATCACTGATTATGCTAATCAGAGCATTGGAGATATTGTCTCTGGCTATATTAATCAAGTGCACAACAGCCGGGACCTGGAAATTGATATGGTGAAGCAAATACAACAAAAGTCTGAGGTATGACTCTCTTGCTTACTCCATAGTTATCCTTACCATGCCAGCCCCCAAGTCTATTACTTATGATGAAATATGTTGTAGACTTAATACCGGCTTAATAATCACTGCAAGAAAACCGGCTTACCTGGTAACACTCATGGGCCGGTTTAAACAGCATAGTTGAACCGGTCCTTACCTTATTTTAATCAAGTAGTTGAGCAACTTTACACATTAGCCCCCAAGTACCGAGTACCTTTGCCTGCAAAGTGCTTGGGACTTATTTTCATGAACTGGCACTATAAATAGAGCCTTTCAGCATACATTAGCCCCCAAGTGCCAAGTGTCTTCGCTTGCAAAGTGCTTGGGACTTAATGTTGCATTATAATCGCCCTAACTGTAACCCGGAATTTGTACAGGCCGCCTGTAAGAAATTTGAATCGGAAATCTCTGATCTAAAGAACCGCCTGAAGACTCAGGAAAGTGAAACCCAAAAGGCCAACTCCAAATTTGAATTCAGTGTATCTGCACAAGAGAAACTGAAGAAAAAGTTTGAAGCAGAAAGAAAAGCCTGGGCGGATGAAAAAACTGCTTTGCTCAGCCGGGCCGAATAAGCGGAAGCCACTCTTACTGAAAGAACCGCCGAGCTATCCGGCTTAAAACGCCATGTATCTCAGATGGTCTCCGCAATCTTTGGTAAGTTACTCTGTAAGTTTCTAACTAGTTTACATCATTCATTTCCCATAAGTACCCCAATTGCCATCAGCTCACCTGACTTTGTAATGCAGGTCCCAGGAGTTCCAATCTCAATCAGAACGTGCTGACCAAGCTGAAGGCGGTTTATACCTTCGTAGAACAACTTTACACCGGGTCACAACGTGCCTTAGCCGTTGTGGCTCTGTCAAACAAAGTTCCCACTCATCTGGCAGATGTACTCAGGCGGCTTGCCGTGCTTCCTCAACGCTTGCAAGAGTTAAGACGAGCTTCTGCAAGAGCCGGAGCCATAGCCGCTCTAAGCCGGGCCAAGGCGTTTCTACCGGAGCTAGACCCGGCCGACATCGCCCTTGGATATCCTAGCTTGAAGGAAGATGGCACTCCCTTTGACCAGAAAGACTTTGCCGCTTGTGTGAAGAGTGTACGCCCGGTGGCCACTTTGATTGGTAATGACACAGACCTTACCAAATATCAACCGGGCTATGACGCGGAGAATCAGAGGATCCCAACACCTCGTTATGAAGTAGTCAGCCTGACTCCTCTGACTCGTAAGCATACCTTCGCCCCTGAAGTTGACCCGGCCGGGTTAATTGATGATGAAGCTCAATTTGAAGCCTTGAGTGGCATTGACTGGAAATCATCAACCTTCCAGGACATGGAAACAGCCGGAGGAGCGGAGAGGGATGAGCCGGGAGCTTCAACCCAACAAGCACCTTTGATTTCTTAGGCGGCTCATGGTTATGTCTCAAAAACAATGCCTCACCTTTTGGACTCGGGGAGTCCTGTAATAGAGTAGGACGAACACTTAATTTTGTCATGCCATCGTGCACGTGTGTAGCGCTTAACTCTAGTTAAACTGCCCCTTTATATTCTTCCGGGTTATGTTTGATCCTCTGCTTTCCTTAAGTTTAAAGAGCTGTCTTTAATTGTCCTGCATAGAAAACAAATCACAAGTCTCTAGGCGGCTTACCGCATGGAGAGTCATATATTTTACATGTAACCCGGAATATGAATCAAAGTCATAATAAACCGGCTCTCAATTATATCTTCGAGATAACCATAACAGCATACCTGCGAGCCTTCAAGTACACTACCGGTTTATGTAACCCGAATAATGAGGTTGAGAACTCAACTCCGGTTCACCAGCACATATAATGCTTATTATGTGCTATCAACATTATTAATCAAGGTTAAGCCGGTGGAATAAGAACCACCCTTGAATACTTTTGATATCATCAAAAGAACTGGTTTGCCAACCAAGAGATCTCAAAAATTTAGGGCTTCTGATTCGAATACGACCAGAGAACCGTCCCAAAGGGGTTAAGCTAAGATTCGAATGCGATCATATAGCCCCCAATGGCTTTGGCGTTGCCGATCAAGAGGGTACCGACAGCTATGTTCTCTTTGGTTCGAATACGACCTATGTTTGAACAGGAAGCCCCCAAATGACCTTGAGAGTTGTTTAACAACGCTGATTCGAATACGATCCGCGTCGGTTATCGAAGGGGGTTGAGCTATGATTCAAATATGATCAAGAAAAACTCCCCAATGAGCTCGACAATATGCCAATCAAGTGGGTATCGACAACTATGTTCTCTTTGGTTCGAATACGACCTATGTTTGAACAGGAAGCCCCCAAGTGATCATATTTTTAACGGCTAGATTCGAATACGATCATAAGCCGGACCAACCTCCAAGTGACCATGTAATATTACAATGAAAATAACAATGATACATTTACCTTTGGAGGAAAAAAGGACAGAGGTCCTGCTTTATTATTTATCACAATATATACATGGCCATAGAAATATGTACATTATGAGAGCCGGTGGCTCAAGTGTAATAAGGCCGAAGCTGAGCTATGTTCCACGGCCGGCGGGTCTCCTCCTCCGACTTACATGAATCTTTGTGCTCCCGAACATCGATAAGGTAGTATGACCCGTTGTGAAAGTTCTTGCTGACCACAAAGGGCCCTTCCCAAGGTGGGGATAGGTTGTGTGCATCTGTTTGATCCTGGATGAGCCGGAGCACCAAATCACCTTCCTGAAAGACCCGGGACTTAACCCGCTGGCTGTGATAGCGGCACAGGTCTTGTTGGTAAATCGCCGAGCGAGCTGCTGCTATGTCACGCTGTTCGTCCAACAAGTCAAGAGCATCTTGACGCGCTTGCTCATTATCCGCCTCGACATAAGCCGCCACTCAAGGCGAATCATGACGGATGTCGCTAGGGAGGACCGCCTCAGCTCCGTAAACCATGAATAAAGGTGTGTAAACCGTAGACCTGTTAGGAGTAGTATTGATGCTCCATAATACGGAGGGTAACTCCTCCACCCAACAACTCGGCGTCCGTTGCAAAGGGACCAAAAGCCGGGGCTTGATGCCCTTCAAGATTTCCTGATTGGCTCTCTCAGCTTGACCACTGGATTGAGGGTGAGCCACTGATGAAACATCAAGCCGAATATGCTCTCGTTGACAAAATTCCTCCATGGCACCTTTAGACAGATCGGTACCATTGTCAGTTATAATGCTGTGTGGAAAACCAAAGCGAAATATCACCTTTTTCATGAACTGGACCGCCGTGGCTGCGTCACACTTACTAACTGGCTCTGCCTCTACCCACTTTGTGAACTTGTCAACCGCCACCAAGAGGTGGGTCTTCTTATCCTTGGACCTTTTGAAAGGCCCAACCATATCAAGCCTCCAAACTGCAAACGGCCAAGTGATTGGAATCATCCTCAACTCTTGAGCCGGCACGTGAGCCCGTCTTGAGAACTTTTGACAACCGTCATACTTACTGACCAAGTCTTCTGCATCAGCATGAGCTGCCAGCCAATAAAAACCATAGCGAAAAGCTTTGGCCACAAGGGATTTTGAGCCGGCATGATGGCCACAATCCCCCTCGTGAATCTCACGTAGAATTTCTTGACCTTCCCCAGAGGAAACACAACGCTGAAAAGCTCCCGTGACACTGCGATGATGCAGCTCGGCATTGACAATTACCATTGACTTAGACCGCCGGGTTATTTATCTGGCCAAAGTTTCATCCTCAGGCAATTCTCCCCGGGTCATATAAGCCAAGTATGGCACTGTCCAATCTGGGATAACGTGGAGAGCCGCCACCAACTGTGCTTCTGGGTCAGGAACAGCCAAGTCTTCCTCTGTAGGCAACTTGACAGAAGGGTTATGCAGAGTATCCAAGAAAGTATTAGGCGGCACCGGCTTTCGCTGAGAGCCCAGCCGGCTTAATGCATCAGCCGCCTTGTTCTTTCTGCGATCGATGTGCTCTACTTGGTAACCCTGAAAATGTCCAGCAATGGCATCAACTTCGCGGCGATAAGCCGCCATGAGGGGGTCCTTGGAATCCCACTTGCCTGATACTTGTTGGGCCACCAAATCTGAGTCGCCAAAGCACCTTACCCGGCTTAAGCTCATCTCCTTAGCCATCCGAAGACCATGGAGCAAGGCCTCGTACTCAGCTGCATTGTTAGTACAGGGAAACATCAACCGTAGTACATAACAAAACTTGTCACCTCGAGGGGAAGCTAACACAACTCCAGCCCTCGAGCCCTCCAATTGCCTGGACCCGTCGAAGTGAATAGTCCGGTATGTATTATCTGGTTTCTCTTCAGGCACCTGCAGCTCTGTCCAATCATTGATGAAATCCACCAATGCTTGAGATTTGATAGCAGTGCGTGGCACGTACTTTAGACCATGAGGCCCAAGTTCTATGGCCCACTTAGCAACTCTTCCTGTGGCTTCTCTGTTTTGGATGATATCTCCTAGGGGAGCAGAACTAACCACAGTGATAGGGTGGCCCTGGAAATAATGCTTAAGATTCCGGCTTGTGATGAACACCCCATAAACAAGCTTCTGCCAATGTGGATACCGTTGCTTGGACTCAACGAGTACTTCGCTGACATAGTAAACCGGCCGCTGAACCGGATGTTCCTTACCTGCTTCCTTACGCTCCACCACCACTGCCACACTGATGACTCGTGTGTTAGCGGCTACATACAACAATAAAGGCTCCTTATCGACAGGAGCAGCAAGGACTGGCGGCTCAGCCAGCGGTCTTTTCAAATCCTCAAAAGCAGCATTAGCAGCATCATTGCAGACAAAGTTATCTGTTTTCCTCATCATCTGATATAGTGGCATGGCCTTTTCACCCAACCGGCTTATAAACTGACTCAAAGCAGCAATGCGACCCGCTAGACGCTGGACGTCATTTATGCACGCCGGCTTAGCCAGAGAGGTGATGGCCTTGATCTTCTCCGGGTTAGCTTCAACGCCTCTGTGAGAAACCAGAAAACCCAAGAGCTTGCCTGCAGGAACACCAAAAACACACTTGGCCGGATTAAGCATCATCTTGTAGACCCGGAGATTATCAAAGGTCTCTTTCAGATCATCTACCAAGGTTTCCTTCTCTCTGGATTTGACCACAATATCATCCACATAAGCATGAACGTTGCGCCCAATCTGATTATGAAGACAATTCTGCACGCACCGTTGATAAGTCGCCTGTGCACTCTTGAGCCCAAAAGGCATAGACACATAACAGAAGGCTCCAAAGGGAGTGATGAACGTCGTCTTCTCTTGGTCCTTAACTGCCATTTTGATCTGATGGTATCCAGAGTAAGCATCCAAAAAACTTAAATGCTCACAACCTGCCGTAGCATCAATAATTTGATCAATACGGGGGAGAGCAAAAGGATCAGCCGGACAAGCCTTGTTTAAATCCGTATAGTCCACACACATACGCCAGGTGCCATTCTTCTTGAGCACGAGCACCGGGTTAGCTAACCATTCTGGATGAAAGACTTCAACGATAAAGCCAGCCGCCAAGAGCCGGGCTACTTCCTCACCAATGGCTTTCCGCCTCTCCTCATTAAACCGTCGGAGGAATTGCCTGACTGGCTTAAATTTCGGATCAATATTGAGAGTGTGCTCAGCGAGTTCTCTTGGTACACCTGGCATGTCAGAAGGTTTCCATGCAAAGATGTCCCTGTTCTCACGGATGAACTCGATGAGCGCGCCTTTCTATTTCGGATCCAGATTGGCACTGATGCTGAACTGCTTAGATGAGTCACCTGGAACAAAGTCAACAAGTTTAGTCTCATCGGCCGACTTAAATTTCATTACCGGCTCATGCTCCGTGGTTGGCTTTTTCAAAGACGTCATATCTGCCGGGTCAACATTATCCTTGTAAAACTTCAACTCCTCTGTTGCACAAACAGATTCAGCGTAAGCAGCGTCACCTTCCTCACACTCCAAGGCTATCTTTCGGCTGCCATGAACCGTAATGGTCCCATTGTGACCCGGCATCTTGAGCTGCAAATACACGTAACACGGCCGTGCCATGAACTTGGCGTAAGCCGGCCGCCCAAATAAAGCATGGTACGGGCTTCTTATTTTAACCACCTCAAAAGTCAATTTTTCCGCCCTGTAGTTGTACTCATCTTCAAAGGCTACTTCCAGCTTGATCTTACCGACTGGATACGCCGACTTACCGGGCACCACCCCATGGAAAATAGTGTTGGACTGGCTGAGGTTTTTATCAGTTAATCCCATACGACGGAAGGTCTCATAATAGATGATGTTGATGCTACTGCCTCCGTCCATGAGCACTTTAGTGAATTTATACCCCCCAACCTGAGGAGCCACCACCAAGGCCAGGTGACCCGGATTATCAACCCAGGGAGGGTGATCTTCCCTACTCCATACAATAGGCTGCTCAGACCATCTTAAATAGCGTGGAACCGCCGGCTCAACAGCATTTACAGCCCTCTTATGAAGCTTCTAGTCTCGCTTGCACAGACTGGTAGTAAACACATGATACTATCCACCATTGAGCTGCTTTGGATTGGTCTGGTATCACCCCTGCTACTACTGCTGATTACCCTGGCCAGATTGTTGATTAAATCCTCCTTGATTACCTTGAAAATTCTGAGAATGGGATTTTGAGCCGCCGCCCTGCCCATTGTTGCCATTAAAAGCGTTGGAATTTTTGAAAGCTTTCATGATTGCGCAGTCTTTCCATAGATGAGTGGCCGGCTTCTCCCTAGAGCCATGCCTTGGACAGGGCTCATTCAACAATTGCTCAAGCGTCGGGCCTGACCCGCCGGATCGGGGAGCTGGTCTCCCCTTACGTCGGTGGTTGTTACCCTGTGCATTGGTATTGGCCACCAACTCCATACTGCCATCAGCCTTACATTTGTTACCTCCCTGGTTCGCCGGGTTATGCTGAGGGCTCTTGCCGTTGCCATTCTTCTTTCCCTTCCCTGTCCTTTCATCATCAGACGCGGGATCCTTGGTACTATCAGAGTCGGCGTACTTGACCAGAGCCGCCATCAGCGTACCCATATCATTGCAATCGCGCTTGAGCCGCCCGAGCTTCATCTTCAGGGGCGCAAAACGACAATTTTGCTCCAACATTAAGACTGCAGAGCCGACATCCATCTTATCAGACGAATGTATTATCTCTTTGACCCGGCGAACCCAATGGGTTGTAGACTCGCCCTCTTGCTGCTTGCAGTTAGTCAAATCCACAATTGACATAGATTGCCTACATGTATCCTTGAAGTTTTGGATGAACCGGGCTTTTAGCTCTGCCCATGACCCGATAGAATTAGGCGGCAGTCCTTTCAACCAAGTGCGGGCAGTCCCATCCAACATCATGGTGAAGTATTTGGCCATTGCCGCTTCGCTGACCTCCAGCAACTCCATGGCCATCTCGTAGCTCTCGATCCATGCTCCGGGTTGTAAATCAGCCGTGTAATTAGGTACCTTCCTAGGTCCTTTGAAATCCTTGGGCAGACGTTCATTACGAAGAGCCGGCACTAGACAAGGGACATCTCCAGTCCTCGTAGGTATGCCTGCATCGATAGAAGCCGTCGGATAAGCCGGGAGGGGCTGGTAAGCTGTCAACTGAGCCGCCTGCTCCGCCTCTTGTCGTGCTCTGTCATGGTCTACCGCGTTAAAGGCTCCATTATGTGCCGGGCCGTGGCCAGCTGGCAAGTCACGGCGCCGGACGTTGCTTGAGCCGGTCGCTGAAACCATGTGCCTGCTATAACTTGGGCTCCGGTTTGGACGAGGGGTTGAATGAATCCTGTCCCGGCTATATGAATATGCCTCCTGTTGCGCCAGAGCTGTCTGAAGAAGTTCTCTGACCCGGCGGGTTTCGACCGCCGTCGGAGAGTCGCCCTCGACTGGGAGAGCCGCCAGTCGCGCCGCTGCAGCGATCATGTTTTCCAACGGGTTGGCATAATGACCCGGTGGTATTGGCACGTATTGAGGCGGGGTAGTGTTCACACGGGGAGGCCCCATCACTTGCGGCTGAACCGGCGTTCCAGCCCCGAGTGCCGTGATTTTTGGCGGGTTACTGGGCCCTGCACCAGGCGTGTTGAAGAGGTTTCGAGGGTCGTAAACCGGAGGGAGTCGAGATTGAGCCTTCTGATACCTCCTTCTCATGATCTCATTGGATGCGTTCTGATCCATCGTGAGCCGGAAAGATTGTGCCTGAATCAGCTGAGTCTGGGCGTCGAGAGCCGCCCGCTCTGCAGCCATCCTGACCCCTTCCGCTGCCAGATCTTCCTTGGCTCTTGCTATATCCAGCTTTAACTATGCCACCTCCGCATCATGTTGAGCTTGATCCGCTGGGACGATCGTAGCGGTTAACAGGGCCGTCATCTTGTCCGTGAGATCCATCATCACCTGAGCCGGCGAGTGCACGGGGCCTCCTGCCCCAGCGGCGGAGTTTTGAACAGGTTGTGTGCCGGCCATGAAGATTCCAACCCGGCTCGGCGGCTCAAAGGGGTCCGGAATACTGTTGCCATCGGAACCACCCCTGAGCCTGCCATCTTGAAGTTGATATAACGAGTCGGTCTCACCTGTGGACGACTCACCGTCAGAGCGGGTGGCCGTCTCCTCGCCAGATCCAGATCCTTCCGAGAGTCCCCCGTGGATGCATCCCACGAAAGCACGCTTCAAGGCGGGCGGAGTCCGGGCGGGTCTCGCACGCTGAGCCGTCTCGATGAGGTCGATGCCGATGTCCGGCTCAGGGCCCGGCTCACCGATCTTGCCAATGAACACGTGGATTCCGCCAAAGGGGACCCGGTACCCGTACTCGATTGAATCGGCGTCGGGGCCCCAGCCTGCGTCGTTGATGTAGAGCTTGCCGCGACGACTCTTAGTCATCCGGCCCACAGCGTATCCCTTGAGCCCTTCGAAGCTGCCCTTCAAGAACTCAAATCCACCGTGCGCTGGCCCCATGGTGGGCGCCAACGGTCGTGGAATTGTCACGGCAGATGTCCTCGTGTAAGGACTTAGTCGTGGAGCCATCGCAGCTAGGAAGCTTGAAGGGGTTAAACGGGACAAAGGACACGAGGATTATACTGGTTCGGCCCCTTACGTTGAAGGTAAAAGCCTACTCCAGTTGAGGTTGTATTGCTTAGGGTTTCGATGACCAGGAGCTAAACCGCTCTGCTTGGCTATCGATCTGATCTTACTTGTCCTGAACCGCCGCCGGGTCGTCCCTTTATATAGAAAGGTTAACGCCCAGCGGCTCTCAGAGTCCCGGCCGGCTCATAAACTGTGTCCGGCTCGGGCTCTTAACTATTCTTGCCTTACACTACAAGTCATGCCACAACGGCGGTTTACCACTACGGGCCTTAAGCCGCCTCTGGGCCTTAGACCTAAACCGCCATCTTTAACCTGTCCTTGGGCTTCTGAACGAAGAGTTGTCGCAACGTAACCCGGCCCATCTACGGCGGGTTACACCAGTAGTTATATCCTCAACAGGGGGGCTTTAGTCTCCACTATTTAGTGCCGATTGCAGAACCGGCACTAAAGGCCCTTACGAACCGGCGCTAAAGCCCGGTTCTGCACTAGTGTCCTTATAAGATTAGCCACAGTGGGAGTAACTTTAGCAGTAACATCGAGTCCAACTCAACAAGTTTACTTATGTAACTTAGCTAGTTACTGTAACATCACATGTCCCAATATAATATGAGTCTATAACCTAATAAATAAGGTTTTGCATATTACCATACTTCCTCCGTCCGGGTTTATTGGACCTTTTAGCCAAATCGGCAGGACCAAGAAGCCTCGTGTGGGGAGAACCTATTCCAATAATTACGTGTGTTAATTATTACCAGCGTTTTGGAAAGCACAAAAGCTAATGCGGCTGCGCAGGGGAGGCATGCGCACGCATTAATCCCAGCCGCATGGGCCCATGCATGCCCAATCAAAAAAGGAAGGATATGCATGCATTGGCTAGTCCTGCTGGGTCCTTCCGTCTTAAGTGCACCACCCAGTAATGACGCTATTATCTCTTGCCATGAATCGATGAAAGACTCCTCGGTTTCGTTCATGGGCCTTACAAATACGGACGCGCTATTGTTGCTAAGGGGCCTAATAAACCCGGATGGAGGGAGTATTTATGTTACTACCCACTATGAAGGTAGTAACATAGTCTAGGGATATGTGTATGTTATTAGTGTATGTTACTATTTATTGTGGCTAGTCTAAGGGTTTCTCTTCCACATGCTATTGGAGATTGAGAATAGAAGAGGCCCACATGCACTCCTCCTCCTCCTCCGCCGCCCGATGCGGTTTGCGGTAATGAGCCGAACTGAGCTGCGCCCACATGCTATTGCCATAAGCGTGGTCACGGTTAGTGGCGGAAGAGTCCAAATTATGTGAAGTTTTTTATCTTTATTTCGTGCCTATACGGTAGGCTTTGTAAAATTTTACTGCATTCGCGCGCTTCTTTTTGTCGATTTCCCTACGACGTGTTTTCAAGCGGAACAAACATGTTCTAATTCCGTGAAGATGAAATTTTTGTTTCCACTATGGGACAATGGTTGCTTTGTAGTCCAATCATCAAAGAACACACAAATGACACAGTAAAAAGAATGACCTACTAAGGTCAACTTCTATGACCACACATGTACTCAACTAGACCCACACAATTGTGCAATACAAGAACAATACTACGCTAAGTCACTGATCTAAGCATATTATATTTTATATAGCCATGTTAATAATTTATTAAGTTGTTAGTTTGCTTGTGTTTTTCTCTACTGTTGTCAACATCCAGTTTCAATGTCGTATTTTGCTCCGTATTTGCAGCGTCTTTGTTTCTGGTATTGTCTGTTTTTATATTCATTCATTTTCACTCCCATGAAAAAAAATATGGAAACAAATAGCTTGCGTACGTCGAGGTATTGATGGCCTTCGTGCCTGCATTGAAAAAGGGTCGAGGGAGTCACACTGTGGTCACGGTGTTGGTGTGATCCCCAAGTGTTGGACCATGCGTGCATGCATAGGCATAGGTATGTATATTTATATTTCTAATCAGAACCAGGAGTAACAAGCTAATTAGCATGACTGCTAACCAGGGACCAGAGCAGCTCGAAGAAAAAACACACATGGCATGGGATGGGACCGACCTGAGCTTTGACCAATTGAAATGGAGGGGGG